>NW_020955871.1:20491-27808 GCF_003031625.1 Empidonax traillii
AAACAAAAAAGGAGGAGATGTTGGAAACCAGAGTGTCCATGAAGATATGGAAAATACATTCAGGATGTGGAAGGAGGCTGAGAGCAGCGAGACCACCTTTGAGGAGTGGAAAAACCAGCTTGAGAAAGTGGACAATGGATTTCAGTGTGCTTAAAAGACTGTTTGCAGTGGTTCAGCTAAATACAAAACGTATTCGTAGGTTGTCTCCCCCATTTTCCCTTTTTCCCTCATGGACTGATATGCCTGACAGGCTTGGAAACAGTTTCCCATTGGTCGGCATACCCTGAGGTACTGACCAATCAGTTTATCCCAAGTTTTCTCCTCCCTAGTTACCACCCTATAATGTTTATGCATTAACTGTTATCCTATAATTGTGAGCGGATTTGCATGCTCCGCCCTGGTTATTCCCCTTTTCTAGTATATTCTGCCCCAAGGGGTATAAAACTCCTCCATCTTGTTTAATAAAGTGGATCAGCTTTTGGCTGTGTAGGTGTTCACATCTTGTGTGTGTGTGTCTCTTATTCGGGGCTCCTCGCATAAGTGAACTTTACCTGCCAGCACTTGCTATTGCCACTGTACTATCTGCAGGCAAGGCAAGAACCCCCGTCGCTGGTCTGGTCCCAGGTCCCAGACAAGACTGCGACAAGGAAATAGTAACACTACTGTGATGCTAATGGCCTCAGATGCTGTGCTGTCCACAGGAGCAAATGCACCTGGCTTGGGCCAGTTTGATCTTGTTCATTTTGTTAAATATCTTCACCAAAACTTTTTTTTTCTTTTTTTTTTTTTTTTTTTTTAAACTAAGAGCTGTAAGAAAATTGCCAAATCTCATTTTGAGGAAATGACTGATACAACATCTATCTCAGAGGCCATGTCAGTGGCAACTAGTACCAAAATATCTTTGGGAAGTTGAGCCATGCTGATGCATTTGAAGAGGTAGATAATTTCCACTACCCTTCCTTATGTTAAAAGGTACTTTACAGTAGTGTCTTGTCCAAACAAAGTCAAAGCTGATGGATCATTTGAATGATGGATCATTTCATATAACAGATGCAGAATCTGGTTCACTGAAGCTTAGAAGTCAGGTGTTCAAACTGATTTCTAAAGGGCATATATGTAAAACATCCATCACAAAGAAGCCTCTCCACATGGTAGATAGAGCAGTCCTTTAAAAAGAATAATCACAGATATACACAAATGTTTTATATAAAATGGTAGTTACTGTCTATCTTTGGCAGAATTTGCATCTTCTGAGTGACTGAGGAGCAGAGAAAATAAATGAACTCCATTACAACCAATTTAATTTTGGGGATTTATTTGACTAGAGGACAATTTGGCATAAAATATACAATAAAATATAGATAAATATACAAGTATTTATTGTAAAATAGAAGTCTAAAATATACAATAAAATACACAAGAAAAGTGTAGGAGGTGAGTGAAGGCTATCAAGGAGGAAAAAGCTCCCAGAGGAACACGGGCACAAGGCATTAGCCTTCCAAATTGCCATAGTTGTTCAGGCAGCTGACACTGTAACACCACAAAGCAACTACTGTGTGACCCTAGACCCGGTCCCAAACAAAGTGGGTCACATGAGTAATAATACCTGCCCATGCAGGCTCTTGCATTATGGACCCATCCTCCCCTAGGGTCTGCAGTATGGTGTGGCAGGATAGAGATGAAGGAAAGGGCACAGTGACATCTGTGACATCTGGCCAGAATTGCCTGGGAAATGGCTTTCTCCAGCCCATGAAAGTTCAAATTGGAGACATTTTCCAGTTCCTTGACAAATAGCTTTTGAAGCTTTTCTAGTTTGTAAGGCAGTCACAAAAACACAGAAGATGTTTTTGGGAAGACTAATAACCAATCTTACTGCTAGTGTCCATACTAGCATGTACATTACTGCTCACCTCGCTGGGCTTGCTCAGCCATAGCATTGAACAAAGGGTCCAACCTTTGTCCATTTCCCTATCCTGGTGATAGATGGGCCTTTCTACCTGAACAGAGACCGACTGCAATTTTGAATTTAGATCATCTTTATCCGATGCAATACTTCCTTCAGAACATTAATAAGCTGTATGTGCTGAGTAAAAAATGAGG
Source organism: Empidonax traillii (assembly GCF_003031625.1). Taxonomy (NCBI): domain Eukaryota; kingdom Metazoa; phylum Chordata; class Aves; order Passeriformes; family Tyrannidae; genus Empidonax; species Empidonax traillii. Next base: position 22,592 of record NW_020955871.1, read on the forward strand.
CAAAAGTTACCTGCTTGGAGCATGTGTAAGGGGTGGCATGCCCTGTTAGGCTGTCAGAGTTGACCAGAGGCAGTTGTTGATAAGGGGATTCTCCAGGTCCTGCTCTGCTTCATTGCCAGGATCACAGGATCATGAGTTCCACCTGTTAAACCCCTGATTGTTACTTATAACTGGGGAAAAACTGTACCAGTCACCAAGCATATAATGTAGGACAAACTGAAGATGTCTACATGACACAGAGCTGTGCCAAAGGACAAAAATAGCCAAGTTAAAAATCCCATCAGCATACTCTTCAGCGTGAGAGAATACACCTTGTTGAATAACTGGACAAATATGGAAAGCTGTACATAGCCCTGATGCTGCAACGGGAACATTCCCTAGTGTTTCACCAGGGCAGAATTTAAACTAGAGAGAAAACATGGTGACAGTAAGTCAATAAGAAAACAGTGTCAACCTTTCATAAGGATGTCAGTCAATGTTCATCTAATTTAGGTAAAAATAGAAGTTCTCCCATAATGACCTAGTTCTTCTGTTTCACATTGCTAGCTCTGTCCAAACTTGCATCGTTCAATACTAAACTTTCCAGAGACACTAAAGTCTGCATTATAAACACATCATAGCAGATTTACTGTTGGACCAACTATATTATGTCTGTCTCTTAGAAACACCCAGTAAAAAAATTATAAATACTTCAAAGAGGTTTTAAGTACTGATGAAATAAATGGACCCAGAGCACTGGAAAGAGCTAGATATGGTACAGGCAGGGAACAGCCAAGTTTCCTCACATACTTACATCTGTAAGGCCTGACCTGCAGCACCCATTTGTCTCAAGGGCTGGTTCCCCTCCTTCCACCATGCCTGCATGTGGCCAGGCAACCATCCCCAAAACATCATCCCCAAAACACCTGCCACCAAAAAGAAGCAGGGAGGGGGCATAGATGAAATACATACATATGTGCATGTACATAACTACCTATGCACACACACTGGAAAGCCTCAGGGCTTTTAATAGCTGAGAGAGGAAGAAAGTTGGTGGAACAAGCATAGATGGTAGAAAAGACCAAGTGACAAAAATTAAGTGTGTGGTATGAAGCCAGGGCAGGCAGCAGTCAGGAACAGAAGCAAATGGGACATCTATGGCCTCTCAAGAGGGCAGATACATTCAAACACACCACAGAATAAATGAAATGGTCAGTGGTGTCAGATGGCAATACTAAGTAAAGGAGACAACCTGTGGTGTCAACCAGGGAGAGGTGAAAAAAAAGGTTGCACTGACATAACTGGCAGATTGCTCCGGTGGAGCTGCTCTCCAAAGTGTCAGTAAAGGAGTGAAAACAAGGTTGGGTAGCCATACCTCAAAATCAGAGAAGCAGCAAACAAAGACTAAATTTTTTTAGCTGTTACAGGAAACCTAGGGAGAATGAGGAGTTCTTTGCAAAAAAATCTCCACTTCTTGGTATCCCATTTCTGTTGCTGTTTTTAATGCAGTCAAACATTCTTTGAAGTTGAAATAATTTCCTTCATCCAGCTTTCCTCCCTCCCTGACCTTGTTCTTAGCCCAGTTGAATTAACAATTTAAATTAATTAAAAACATACTTCTCTGAGTCAAAGCTTTTTCATACAATGTGTTAAGAAGAAACATTGCACATGTTTATAGAAGTTTCAAATTTAAGAGCTTTTACCTTTCTGACTATGCAAATTTTCCCTATTGAAAAGACTAACTTTCCGTGATCACAGGGATATCTTCCATGCATAATTTTCACCAAGCTTCATTCAGTCATCCTTCAGGAAAAGACCTTGATCTTCCTGATTTTTCTCTCATTTCAGTGAATACTTTTTAGTACGAAAAACACTTGATAGTTTTTCAAACTATTTAGAGTCTTCCTTTTCAAACATTTTGTCCTTGTCCACTAGGATTTCTACATACTCATAGTTCCTGGGATATTTCTGCTGTATCTGTCTGAGTTGGCTTTTGGGGTTTTATGAACTTCTATGCATATTCCTGGCAACACTGGCTTCCCTGTCTCTGCTTACTGATCTTATCATAAGCCATTTACCGTTTCCATTTTATCCTTCAATTAGATCCTTCTTCAAACACATTCTTTCACATTCTTTCGGTAGGTTGTATAAAAGAGAGGTCTTTAATCTCCCCTTTCCTCTAATTGAAGCTGTCCTTCCCATCATGTCCTTCCCATTTTTCACTGCAGTGCTCTGATTTTCATTAAACAATGTCAACAATACTCCAGTTGCTGTTGCTTTCTGTTTAATGTGGTTTTGCAAGAGTAATAGCAATGTTTTGTCTTTCCACAGAACATGGAAAGAAAGTTTTAATTTATTAGCCTCATAAAATAAAGGATTGCAGTGCTGATACCACATGAAAACTAGGGTAAGGGGAAGATAACCCTCTAAGTCCCAAACAGGTGATGTATTACCAAATATTGCTGCCTGATTAGGCACTGACACATCAATACCTTCTAATTGTAACTAGAAAGGCTGCAGGTCAACCCTGTTGGGGGAACAACATGAAAAGGTAGAGTTGGGAATGAAACGAGAAAAGGTTCCTTGGGTTATATAATTGTGCTATCCAGGGGCACAGTGCACTTACAACATTCACTGGGTCCTTGTCCAGATCTGCAGGAGTTGGGACCGGCAAATCCCAGCATTAACCCAGTGTAAATTGAAAGGAGATGTTAATCATTCAGACTTTCTTCTCCACTGAAAATGCACTTACTACCAGCCACAGAAGGTCTCATCAGATTAAAATAAGACAAATAGTGGTTGTTTCCATAAGCATGAGGTCTTAGCCTCCAGCAATTATCAGAGTTCTGCTATTATCCATCAGCCACAAAGCTAACATTTTTTCAGACAGCTCTCGCAAGCAGTGATAATAGACCAAGTTCCTGTCCTGACTTAAATCAAATGTGCAAGATTGCCAGTGCTTTTGTGCTGTGCAGTTTCTTAGTATCACACTCTCAGACAGCTATGTTCGCTCTGAGACAAGTCATGAAAATGATAACCGCATACTCAGTGTGTTGAAAATCACATACAGCTGTTGGAGTAGGATAATACCCGCTTTTCTCATTGTTTGTTTTTAGTAAAAAAGAAAGAAACAAGCACTTATTGTTTCTGAGTGGGAAGGAAGGAGAAGGCAAATTGAGGAATGAATAACAATTAAAAACCTCTCAAGAAATTTTCTGGTGTTTGTCCTTGCCTTCTTCCAGGATAAGTTTTCAAAGCCAGAGCTTAAAGATAGTTTGAATTGGAAGCAGAGAACGTGTCACAATTTAACCAAGCTCAGAGTTACAGTGAGACAATGTACAAAAACAGCTGTTTCTCACTCACATGATTCAAAGTGACTGCAAAATCTACACGGTGTTTATGAGATGCTTTCCAGCCTAACACACTTGGACTTTTTTGGTTTTAAAAAGTGACCAGTGAGCAGCTTCCACACCTGCCAGTCAAAAAAGGGTCTGCCAGTTCTAATGGGCAATGAGAGCCCATTTCTCCACAAAGACTGTCCTCAGTGTGTGGGCTCAGACAAGGATTGACTTTCTGGGACAGCACCTGGGAGCAGGAACCCTGACTGGCTCCCAAATGTCACACACCATCACAGATTTTGGTCCTCTCTACATTGGGTATGTCAGGGGCTCTAACCAAAACAAGCACAGTGTTGCATTCTGTTCAGACACTATCGCAGATGCCAAAATCCAGATGAGCCAAAAGTCCTGCCTCTTGGCATGATTCAATACCTGAATTACCAGGTCTGGAGCTACTGCAATCATGGCCAATTCAGGAGCCCACTGGTCATGGTGTCCTTCCTTGTGACCTTTTCCTATTCACTTCCTCCTGAGGTGCATTCTACTAGAGATAACAACACATTTAATAAGACATCAGCCCAGGACTTTTGAATGAATAGAGCTGACTAAAATTCAGAACTTCTGTGCTATGAGGAGGTTTTGATATTTCAAGTTAATTCTTCCTGTCAATCAAAGTTTGAAACTAGATATGTCTGTCATATATTGAAAGTATTTTAAGAATCTTCTTTTGGACTGTGTCAAATTTTCAGTATGAATTATATTTATCTGATTATTTATCTGAATAGTAGCTTTTTACATTGATTTTAAAAGGTTAAAAATTTTAAATGCTTAGAAAATTAAAACTAGTAGAAATAATGTTAGTTCTAAATAGAAAATACAAAAGTTACATTTGGGAAATCACAGAATATGCCAAGTTGGAAGGTACCCACAAGAGTCATTGAGTACAATGCCTGGCCCTGCATGTACCTGAGGGTATCATCCAAATGCTTCTTGAACTCTGTCAGGCTTGGTGCTGCGACCACTTCCCCAGGCAGCCTCTTCCTGGGCCCAAACACCCTCTGGGTAAAAAACCTAAACCTCCCCTAACACAACCTCAGACCATTCCCTTGGGTCGTGTCCTTGGTCATCCAGAGAAGAGATCAGTGTCTGCCCCTCCTCTTCTCCTCACAAGGAAGTTGTAACTGCAATGAGGCGTGCCCTCAGTCTCCTCTTCTCCAGGCTGAACAGACCAAGCGACCTCAGCCACCCCTCACACAGCTTCCCCTTAAGGCCCTTCACCATCTTCATTGCCCTCCTTTGGACACTCTCGAAGAGCTTAATATCATTCTTATATTGGGGTACCCAAAACTGCACACAATATTCAAGGTGAGGCTGCCCCAGTGCAGAGCAGAGCTGGACAATCCCCTCCCTCCACCAGCTGGTGATGCTTTGCCTGATGCCCCCAGGACACAGCTGGCCCTCCTGGGTGCCAGGGCACTGCTGACTCATATTCAACTTGCTGTCAACCAGAACCACGAGGTCTCTTTCCATGGCACTGCTTTCCAGCGTCTCATTCCCCAGTCTGTACATACATCCAGGGTTGCATCATCCCAGGTGCAGAATCTGGCATTTCCCCTTGTTGAACTTCCTGTGGTTGGTGATTGCCCAGTCCTCTAATTTGTCAAGGTCTCTCTGCAGGACTTCTCTGCCTTTGGGGGAGTCAACAGCTCCTCCCATTTTTGTGTTGTCTGCAAACTTCCTTAGTATTCCTTGCAGTTCTGCATCCAAGTCATTTATGAAGATGTTGAAGAGCACTAGGCCTAAGATGGAGCCCTGCAGAAATGGAGAAGGGAGAATTTCACCTTTATTGGAATACCTCACTGCCTTCTTTTAGAGTAGTATTTCAGATAAACAAACATTA
>NW_020955871.1:28868-30129 GCF_003031625.1 Empidonax traillii
TGTTGTCTGCAAACTTCCTTAGTATTCCTTGCAGTTCTGCATCCAAGTCATTTATGAAGATGTTGAAGAGCACTAGGCCTAAGATGGAGCCCTGCAGAAATGGAGAAGGGAGAATTTCACCTTTATTGGAATACCTCACTGCCTTCTTTTAGAGTAGTATTTCAGATAAACAAACATTAAATAAATTAAAAAAAAAAAAAAGAAAAAGAAGTAGAAGAAAAAAAGAATCATTATGAAGCAACATTTTCAGATCAATAAACAGAAATTTTCTGTTCCACTTCAAAAGGAGTGCTGACTGTGTGCTTCAGTGAGCAGGTATCCTTGAAACATAATTTGAAGCCAGGGACATTATCAAGGAAGGCTTCTACAGGAAAGTGATTATCTAAGGGGAGTTTCAAGAATTTGAGCTTGTGGTTCCAGTTCTTGACTCATCTATTTCTAAGTTTTGACTTTCCATTTGGCAGGCAGCTCTTGCCTGCGCTTTTTCATGATCATGTCCATAAACTTTTCTGAAAGAAGACTATGTAGAGCAAGTAGAGCAAAACCCCCATTTGATTTCTTCTTTAAAGCAGTGGCCAGTATAGAAAGTCTCAAATGTAGTACTGGTCACCAAATTTTTGTAAATAAGGCTCTTCACTGTTCATTGTGCATTGTCAGGTAACAGCTTTAATTCATGCTGCATGCTTAGTTCTGCCCAAGTATTAATTTAGTCACAAAATCTGATAATTCTGGTTTGTGTTTGAAAATTTCTTGAAGAAAAGACAGACTACTTTGCCTTTTGTTCCCAGTCAACATTATCACGATGTTTCCAAAAGGCTATATAAGACACTGAAGAATTTTTACATACTTCAAAAGCAGCTTTGTAATGCATTGTGACAAAAGAAAAAAAAATAACTATTTGATCAAAAATCTAGTTTCTTGTAAGTGTATCATTATGATCTTATTCTAAAGCTATTCATTAAAGTTTTTCTTGATTGGTGTAATCTAAAAGTGGAGCCCCCGGTGGTGTAGAGGAAAACACACTGCACTGTCACTGCAGAGACCCGGGTTCGATTCCCGGTCGGGGCCCCTCCCCGGGCAGATGGAGCTCGTTAGCCCTGTAAGGCAATCCATCTACGTCCTGAGGACCTCGCTGCCACCGTCCAAGCTTGCTTGGCCCCGGCAGATGAACCTCAGGATTAAAGGGTGGGCTCAGTTCCGCGCACACTGTGTCTCACCTAAAAAATCCAATGCGCAGGCTGGAAGGTGGAAAGACCTTCCC
>NW_020955871.1:32023-66882 GCF_003031625.1 Empidonax traillii
AAGGGCAAGCAAGCAATAGTTAATTAAAAGTGTAGATTATTGCATGTCATATACGGCATATTACAGTATACCTGACATAATTTAAGTGCTAAGTCATGATTCATTTGCTGCAACATACTTATTTCCAGATGCCTATACTTGATCTTCAATCATTCTCTAATTTTTCAAACTGCCACCAGCAGCTCGTTGCAGTGCAAAAGTGTCTGTGACTGAAGGCAGGTTAAGGTCAAACAGAGTGTATTAAGTTTTTTTATTTGGAGGAATGCATTTCTTGATGCAAGTAGCCTCAAACACCACCCATAGTCTTATCATGAACTGCTTTCTTTTTCAGTGTCATATAACATACCTTCTATTCCTTCAGACAGTGGCTAGAAATGTTTAACTGCTTTCAGTGCCATCATGATTACCCATTTTGTCCCCATGCTTTGATGTTAGAGTTGCAACCTTTGCTCATGGGGTACAAAACCAAACAACAACCTCCCCTCAAGAGTACAGTTGTACCCAGCACTGGGTCACAGCCTGCTTTGGGCATCCATATATTCTGGTGGGGGTTTCCTGCATGGGCTGCAGGTGAATCTCTGCTCCATTGTGGATTTCCACAGGCTGCAGGAGTGCAGCTGCTTCACCAGGATCTTCACTGCAGGCTGCAGAGGAACCTCTGCTCTGGTGTCTGGTGCACTTCCTTTGTCTCCCTCTTCACTGATCTTGATGTTTGCAGAGTGGTTCCTCTCACATATCTCACTCCTCTCTCCTCTGGACACAATTAATTCTGAGAAATGGTTTTTTCCTTCTTAAATATGTTATCCCAGAGGCATTACTACCATCACTGATTGGCTTGGCCTTGGCCAGGGCTGGGTCCATCTTGGAGTGTTCTGGCCTTGGCAGTGTCAGACACAGAGGAAGCCTCCAGCAGCTTCTCACAGAAGCCACCCTTATAGCACCCTCCACTACCTAAACCTTGCCATGCAAACTGAACACACAGGGAAGGTGTTTCTGGCATATAGAGTATTGTATATTTGCAGAAACGTTTTTACTCGTGCTTATAATTAATAGTGAAAAAATGTTTCCATCAAGGACTGAGGACCTTTTGTTTACAGCTGTTATTTGAATATCTCAGTAGTGACAAATATCTGTTTAATATCACTGCTATGAAAACAGTAACTTCCTAGTTCTGGTTAGTGAGTCCAGACTCTCATCTGTCCAGACTCTCATCAGGTCTGTAGAGTAACAAATTATAATTCCCTCGTTGGGAAGATGCTGTTTCCCCACCAGACAGGGGATTAAGTCAGAGATGTCCTGTTTCTCAAGTGCATAAAATACTCCAGGCTTTGGTGAACAAATACACCACACTGACCAGAGCTTAGGAACTCATTATTCCTTCTAAATTTGTTTTTCCTGCTTTGTACACTGGGAACTTCAGACCGCAGCTTGGCTCTTCGTGAATAGCTTCCAGATGTCTGACCAGGGCTATGTGAAGAGTTTAATAATCCCAAATGGTAGGGTCACAAGGAGCACTGTAAAAAGGTGTTGTGTATCATACACACCATGTCTTCCTACCTCATTACCTCTCTTACAACCAAAGATGTCAAATACTAGGCCTATTTTCAAGCATTCATCCATTTCCATATGAAAAGTGTTTATCACTGCATCTTCTGCATTACATCACGAATTTGCAAATAGGTTTATATACATCCTTGTTCTTACTGTACCATGTATTTGATTTTGAACCAAAATACCTACCCTGTCAAGCTATTTATTGTATGGGCCATATCTGACATGCTGAAGTAAGAAGTATCCTCTGTTTACTCAGTCTAACCCAGGTCTTATACCTCACTTGAAGCAACTCATGAAACTCAGGGCGAAACATGAAAATGTTATAACTGGGGTGTCATGGTTTCACCTTCAAAATCCACTTTTAACTATCCCTCATCTTCCCTTTGTGACTCAGAATAATCACGTCAGGCATATTCTTGATTATTGGCAACCTGCTCTGGGTTTTGCTCTCTGGCACTTTAATGAATGTATCGCCTGTCCTGTGCTCATTATTACTTTTCCTCATAAGAACCATATTTTTACTGAAATTATCCCTGAAGTTGAACTCTTTCTCTCTTATGGGATCAGAAATGTAACTCTTGATTTTTAAAAACGAGATGTATAAAACAAATATTCAAATTAAAAAGAAGTCTAATTAGCAATGTATAACATCACTGTAACAAAATGTAATGGAGTAAGTAATCACAGTGCCTATACTACATATGGTAATACACAAGCAACAGATATCACTGCTCCATTAAAGAAGTCTGATGTAATTTTCAGAGTTCTAGAACAAATATTCATTATCTAGACAGAGAAGGATGGCTAATATGTAGTATATGGGGGGGGTGGTTTTAGGACACATGTACTACCAGGAAATAGAAACACAAGATCCAACATGATTTTCCCTTTAGTTATGTTATACAGCATATTAAAATCAAAATTAACTCAGATAATACAACAGCACAGACTGACAAAGGTTGGATTTTAGCTACCTATGACTGCTAATTGACAGGGTGATGATAAATGCATTATATTGGGGAAACTGAGAGTAACTGTTTAAATATTCCATTTATTCTCCTTTCCTTGCCAATGAACAAGAAAAAGGAAAGGTGAGAACACCAGTAAGATGAAACACCTCCCCTTTGATTCCCCTTCACCTAATATAGAAAACAACAAAAATGCAAGGAGGTGTAAGTGAAAAAATAACTATTTACTTAAAGAAAATAGCAACAAATACAAAAAATGCAGGTAGAAAACGTTTTACTCACAAAAGACAAGATCCACCAAAAACAAGTGGCGCTCCCCACCCCTAAGGAACAAAAAAGGGGAAAACCAAAAATGGCAGAGAGTCTTTTCTGATGAACCTCCTCGCCCTCCCCATCTGCCCAACTAAGCAAAAGAAAACAAGGGAGGAAGAATAGGGGCATTTTCCCGTGTCAGCCAGGCTGAGGTGGCAGCGGGCTTCAGATGATGTAACGGTATCAATATTCATTGTTAAAGTTTCCTCCCCATCTTTGTAACTATAACAGAAATACAGATGCATACACCAGAAAAACACACTAAGAAAATTAATGTGCAGGAAGGCTGGGGGTTTTTCTAATAGTTTGATTAAGGACAGTTAAATTTTAGTGCCCATTTAGGTCAAGTAATGTGGTCCACTGCCTCTCATCAGAATGAGTGATAGCCAATTGTGAAATATCATTTATCACTATATTTTCACTTTCAAGGTACCAGAGTATCTAAACCTCAAATTAAATAGCTGTTTAAAGGGGAATCTCAAATTAAGTAAACCCTACAGCATGTGTTTATCTTTGCTCTCTAAGTAGGTCTGCTGGTTTTAACAGGACAGCTTGCATACATCAAGGTGGTCGTGCTTTGCAAAAATGAGCCCTTTCCCCAGTTCTCTGCATCAGACCTCTACAGCAGCAGAACATGACATACCAGCCAATTTACAGCTTCACATCATTATAGCACACATTCAGTTTTGCTTCCCCAAGGATGATGGTCCAATGCCAAGCTTTCCCGTATATAGAAAATAGAAGGAATGGAGACACAGACAGGATACAAATAGCTCACAAGACAGAGTTTGGCCATGCTGATGATGATGGGACTTTGGCTGAGTAGGAGAACTCCTTGTCCTACTGGGCAATAGGACTGTTCTACTCCACTGCTGACCCATCTTCCATTGCAATCTATGTTCAGTCCATGGGACTGAGGTGGTTTTGCTGCTGCTGCCAGCAACCTGATGCCAGAGAGTTCTGGCTACCTGTCTCCACCAGTGCCTTCATATCAAAGTAGGTATCACTGACTTAAAAGCTGCAATAAAGGGCAGCCAGGCCTTTTTGTCTAGCAGAAGATGCAGATCCAGATGTGTCAATGCTATAATTCATGTCCATATTATTGATCTGTGCATACCTTTCAATGTGAACCTGTGCTACACCTACTGAATTAATTGTCTATGTGTAAGTGCATGGCACAGAAGCAGCTCTGCTATGTCATAGGTCTGGAGCAATCATGCATGCATGATCTAGTTGAACAGACATATTAATCATATCTGGAGGTAGTAATTTTATTTGCCTTTTAAATAAGACAGCTGATCACAGATGGATTATCTTTATCCTTGTGCATAATAGCATGACCTTTCTGGACTGCTATCTAAATATTTAGTCCCTTTTTTTGGCACACAGTCATTTCCTGTGCTTCAAACAAAGAGATTACTGATCACAAACACATTTGAGACGAATGCTCAAGTAAGGGTAAACTCATCATTCTCTTCAGTGAACAAACACAGTGGAAATCTGACAAGAGCGAAAACTGTTGTAGTCTGAAAGGCACTCATTACTGACTGAACATATGCTACAATTGCTACTACCATTTATCATTGCCTGGTGGCACAACAAGATCCATGACTAAGCAGTGTTGATGGTCTCACAGTACCCTTCTCTGTTCATACTCTTGCAGCTATAAAAATTTCAAGCTATCATATCATATAGATTTGAAACCTGGAATGGACTTGGGAAGATAAAAAGATTGGAGATATTTGCAGATTTTCTCAGGTCATAGAAGCCCAGCCTCTCCACCAGGTGTTCCTTTCACAGGCCCATTTGATAACCTCATTAGGTAGATGGGGTAGAGTGTAGAACAACAAATGCAACTGTTGTTTGCATTACAAAAGTAAAGCACAACACATTCTGGCATTGAAGTAAAGCACCATTTCAAGAATATTCTTTCAAAAGTACCTTAGATCCAGATCTCTTTGGATTGAATAGATGTTAAAAGATCTGATTGGTTCTGCAGCTGTGAACCCCTTACAAATGCATCATTTCATAAGAAACTTTTCCATTTTAATCTAAGACAGATGGTGTGCTGAAAGGGATTGTGTCAGTCTGGCCTAATAAGATGAATAAAGTGATAATTATTTCCTTCAGTGCTTTTCCACCATTTCAGTGTATTTGAAGCTGTTACTGTATTTTCTGATTTTCTTTAGTGTATGATATGAAATCCCTCAACAGTGGAGGGTATTTCAGACTGGATGCAGCAGTGGCAAAGAACTCAGACACACTGAGAAACTAGGAAGTGCTAGAAATGAAGCAAGTGTTCCACTTCTTTTGGCAAAAGTTTAGCAGGGGAAAAAACCCACATGTTTTCAGAGGAAATAGGATACTGCTTTTCAATCAGTTTTTACTAAGCAAAGACTGCAAAATTATTTGCCTCCACTAAAGTCATTGTTGTTCAGATCATAAAGCAGTAGACTTGCCAATTGAAGAGCTTCAAAAGCAAAGAGAATCTAAAGTCAAATTACTCAAAGAAGCAAAAACAGAGCAAAACTTGGAGTCTGGAAAAGTTCTGGTAAAACCAAGTACAAAAAAAAAGAAAAAAGAAAACATTGTGATGCACAGCAATGAAACTAGGACAGAAATACTTATGTGAATAATGGCTTATAACTGGGGAGAGACAAATAATACAAAATATACTGTACAGTTCACTCTTAGTGTGGTAAAAGTAGCATCGGCTATCTTGCGTTTCTTCCATTTCATGTAACTTTGAATCATGTCAGAAGCTTTTAATGAGATTTGTATTTTGCCAAGAAAGCAACATTCCAGTTCCAGTAGCAAGAGAAGATTTGTTTCCTAGAAGTGTGTTGGACAAGTCAAGAACATGTAAAAAATAACCAGTGAGGAGGAGACTGCATCGCACAAGCAGCCTTAGAGAGGGAGGAAATGAGCAGATTATGCATTGTCTGACTCCTTAAGTGTGTGGCACTCACTGAGACAGGCTGAAGAGAAAGGGAGAGTGCAGATGGGGAAGGTGGGAGGTTTGCAGACAGGAGAGTGTAGCTGGAGACACAGGGGAGAGGTGAGGGCAGAGATGAACTTCTGAGGAAGGAAGGAACCTGGTTCTGTTGATTTCCTCGGGGTGACTATTTTAACCACAGATATTTCTCTGTTCCCACACCCCTTCACTAACCTGTGTTCAGAAGGTTCTTCTTTCCAATTTCAGAAGGTCTTAAGCCTGGCCTCTTTTTTAAAGTATCTGTTACCAGTGTTTTGTATAATTGAAGGATTTTCTTTTCCATGAATAAACACATCAATGCTGTATATCTTTCTGTTTATCATACGCAGATTTGTGTGAGAAACCACAGACATCTTCCTTTGGGATGGAAAACCAGTCAAGTTTTTATTAGTTGGATTAAAAAGAAATGAACTTTTGCCAATGATTAGGCAAAGACTTGAGTTGAAAGCATAAACATGGAGGCAACCCTTCAAACTGAGTTGCACAGAAGGGCTCCTGCTCTAACATAAATCACTCTATAGAGCAGGGAGAACAGCTTGCCATAAAGGCTCATAGATCATCACACATGGTATCTTATAAAGCAACCCCAAGAACTGAAGTCCAGGTTTCTTACAGGAGTTAGCATCACCCCTTGTTGTGTCCTGTGGGCAACTGGAGCTCTTTTAATCTAAGGCTACTCAGTCACACACATCCAGTGTCAAAGCTCTCCAAGGATGGATGCTAAAGCCCTTAAAAGAAAACTCCAGAGAAGTTAGTAAGGTGCATGCCACTGCAGGAAAGGGTCCCTTGGGGAGTATGATAAGCAGTAGATGCATTCTACTTCCTCCCAGGTATGCCAGTAAAGTCACCTCAGAGCTCATTCCAAAGTAGTACATCAGACCATGTAGATCAAGTAGTAGGTTATTTTTACTGGACAAATATTATACCCTCCATCATCACTTTCATACCCTTCTGCCACCTTTCTCCTCCTACACATGCTCTTAAAAGTTACAGTGCCAGCTGAAGCTACCTTTAGATTAGAAATTACCATGAATTTAGAACCATGATGGTGATTAATATATGTGAAATGCTGCCCACCTCTTTGAAATAAATCATAAAACTACATTTTTTAAGACAAACGCTTCTTTAAAAATGCAACATAACAATTTTTGTCACACAACCCACCCCCCATTTTTTGTTTCCAACATAGTTTGTCCTTTTTTTTGCTGTCATTGTGTAATACCACACTCTCTGACATAGCATCGTTTTGTGTACAAATGTTCTATGTCAACATCCCCTGAAAGCAGCATTTTTCAATTTCAGCACCAATGTTACTTCAAAGTTATCACAATGTCACATCAGTAGACTACTGCAGATCCAGCAAAAATGATAATACAGTGGTATTTAGCTCTGCTTTCTTCCTTAAACTACCATCCTATTGAAATTCAAAAGTGAAAATGGCTTAAACAATAACAGAATAAAGAAAGTTGAACAATTGCTGAAGTAGAACAATTTATCAGGACATTAAGTTAGAGCAGATACTAAATTTAATAACAATGTGTAGCAAACACTACAAAAGTTGGGGTTTTTTGAGAGTCTTTCAAAAACTTAGAAGAGAACAGCATTCAGAAATAGACAATGGGAAAAAGGAATCTTTTTTGTTGAATAAATGTGTCTTCAAAAATACTGCTACAAGATTATGAAATAAGACAAAACAGGAACAGAGTTTTCTTTCTAATGAGAGCCACAGAAAGAATTGGTGATCCAAACAACATCAGAGACAGTCATGTAGAAACAAACCCAAAATATTTTAAGGGGAAAAGAAAAATGCAATGCAGAAGGCTTTCATGATTATTAGAGTGAAACCAATTTTTCTAGGAAAGTAAAATGCAGTTTGAATATGGTGTCATTACTTTACGTATGTAGTATCGGCTTAATATTTAACTGATTTCAGCTGGAGCAGAACTAGAGCAATGGTGAATGTTTTGAGCAAAAATATCATGGCATTTTCCAAAGATAGAAAACAACTTTACTAATTTAAAGGCAACACTGACAGTCACAAAACACGGCTGCAGCCCTCAGCTTTGCCACTGTAATCCGTCATGGCCACAAGAAAGTTTTTGAATTTCTTCATGCTGGAGTTCATTCCTAGAGCTGTCAATGCCCTACTAGCCTCCCTTCTGGGGTCCTTGGTGATTTGGTACTAGACCAAAGGAGTCTTACAACTTGGTATTTTGCTTGATGAACTCAGATTTTACTGCCAAATTAATACAATTTTTTATTTCCTTCAGCCAGGTTTGTTCATCAATTTCTGTACTGTAAATTATTATCTCTCTTCTCCTTTCTCCCTTCTCTTTAAATTAGTGCAAAACTAATTTTAGTAACATTGTCTTCAGCGGAAATAGGATTAGAAACTTTCATAAAAACTGCTGGCAGTCTTGTGGAAACATTGGAAACTACCAAGAAAAAATATTCAAGGAGTACATAGGAAGCAGAAAGTATTAGTCATTTTAAAAGTCATACGATTTGTAAGTTGCGTGGTTAGTTCTGGCAGCAAGAAGTGAGACTCTTTAACAGAGTTAACAGATGATGTCAAACCCTCTGTTTAAATATTTGATGTGATTTAACTGCCTAAGAATATCCTATTGCAGGTTGTCTGTCTTTCGAGGCACATGAAACCTGATCAGACACCAACAGCGTATAACAGCTTTCCTAATAGACATGTCAATATGTAACACAGATGTCAACCCTCTCTTGGGGGATGTCTCTTCAGGAATAATTAGTTGGAGGTGTTACTGATCAGAAAGAAGAGAAAGAACTACGACAAGAAATGTTAAGTGATTTCAGGTTTTCAGATAAGCAAGCACATACACAGAGCTTGAATTTAGGAGACTATTTATGTTGTGAACACTACTTCAGGTCACACTTCCAACCAGCAAGTTGCTTGAGAAGTCTGTTGGTTTGGTTTACAACACAGGGGAAAAATCCTCAAGTGATATAAGCTGCTACTACAGTAGTAAGATGGTAATTTATGTATCTGAAGGTCTGTAGAGCAGTTAATTTTCCAATAATATTTTAAAATTTTCAGGGAGTTTAATGGCTGGGAATTCTGACAATGCTATTTTAAAGTGTGTGAGTTGTTTTTTGCCCTATTTCCTGCTCTCAAGGGTGTTTAGCAAGTTCAACATCATGATGTATCACCTGAAAAATAAGCATAAAAGTAATCACATCTGCCTGCAGCATTAGGCAGCCCCATGTCTCCTATCTCATCATTGTTTCCTCTGAAATTAGCGTGGAGACTTAGGAAGACTAAATACATAGTATGATTATTAAAACAATAAATTCTCCCCTCACATAAATCACCAAAATTTCAGACTCATCAGTAAAAGAAAACTCATCTTGCATCATGCTGAAGCTCTACGAGAAACCAGACTATCCCTGACTTCAGCTTCATTGATTTTTGCTTTGTTATCAAAGAAGTCAATATTCTTAGCATATATATGTTTGATTAGCAGACAAAAGTAGTTTGCCTGGTGGGGAATGTCTATAGGGATAGATTTGTCACAAAGAGGAATTTTCTTAAACATAGATGATCTAAAAACCCTATAACTATCACAGTTTCCATTTATTCCATTCCCCTTAAAGACTTTAGTTTGTTTACATGTAATGTTTTGCCTCATTCCTTGGTCATAGAAGTTGCTGACAGTAATGTGTACTCATCTTAAAAAACTACAAGCACATTAAAGGCACTGAACTTCAGTTATTGCTTTCTGAAAACCTCCTCTGCATTATAGTTGTAGAAAAAAGTCTTCTTATAAATGAGAACAACCTCATTGCTTTGAGAAACTGCATCAGTGTTTCAAAAGCAATCAGTGCTCTATATTGAAAAAAAAAGTAATAACGCAGGGCTCCGGAGGGCAGACAATGGCATCAGGGAGAAGAAATATGTAAAATTCTCTGCTGAGCTGAACTGATGTGGTCTTATTGAACCCCAGCTACCTTATAAAGGGTAAACTTATTTTCTGTGTATCACTGTGCTGCCTGTTCTGTACTGGCTGAAATGAAAATCAAGGAAAGTGGGCAAATTAAAGTGCAGGCAGCCTCAGGCTCCACAAGTTCAATTGCTTCCCTTCTGTACCAGCAAATTATCTGTACCCTAATACTTTTCCTTATTTATCTGGCGAGAACTTTACAAAGGGAAAATCTCTTGCAGTGGTTCACACCTCTGGCACAAGCTTCTGGATGTATCTGCTTGCAGGCTCTTTCCTTGCATATGGCAGGTTAAATCAAGTATCTACACAGCTCAAAGCACCTCTGTGCAGTGGTGGGTACACTCACAGCCTCATTGACGGTGGTTGCAATGTGTCAGGTTAGTGGCTTTTCCCAAATTGTTTGAGAATCACAGCAATGGTTTCCTGGCAGATTCAAAAATGTCACAAGACTGATCCAGAGTCTGATCTGTCCCCTCAACCCAGCACAAGACTGAGTAAGACAGAAAGGAAGAGTAAGGATATTTTTTTGTGTAAAATTTTAAAGTATTTTTGAAAGATAGTGAAAGCAACAAAAATACACTTTTACATATTGGCTTACAAGTTACTTTCATCTACTCGTTGTTCACTTTCAGCATTCACACACAAAGCACGACACTGTGATGCTATCCAGTAACAAATATATTCAAGAACCATCTGGACAATCCTGGGCAATGTGCTCTGGGGTGACCCTGCTTGAGCAGGGAGATGACCCACTGCGGCTCTTTTCAACCTTACCCATCCTATGATTCTGTGAAAAGAGAGAGAAACAGAGCTTGGAGACACACTTTATTTGAAGATATCATAACCAAAGCAGAAGGTCCTATTACCATGTAGTTATGCAGATGATAAGAAAACAATGGTGTATCATTATAAGAAGTATAATGATTATGCTGACTGTGATTAGATAGCAAGTCATTTCCAAGGGTAGGTACAATGCTAAGTAAAGACCTAAAAGCCCTTTTTTTCCTGTGTCTTAGTTAGGAAAATTGCTTTGCACTTTACAATTAATTGCAAGTCACCATCAGTTATTAAAGGTATGCCAGTTTTATCTACAGCAGATGTGTATTTTATCAGGCAGAGGCTGTCTATATTAGAGAGAGGAGGTCAAAACAGCATGTCTGATGTTGGCTATGTGGTCTGAGATAATCCACTTTGCTGTTTGAGTAGTTACTGTTGTTTGGCACACTTTGATACCTGAAGAGGGCAGAAGGTGTATTAGAACAAAAGCCAAGAAAAAGAAGTTAAAAGAACTGCAGGATGCTTATGAAAAGATAGGACTGACTTTTCAGGTAAGGTTGTGTGAGAAAAAGACAGCACACACACACACAGCAGCATTTGAAGTATCACAGGTTTCCTTTTTTCTCCATTGTGAAAGAAACAAAGGCTGTTTGTAACTCCTCAAACACTTCTTAGCTAAGCAAGTTATTAGTACTATAGACTTCTTGCTTTGACCATATACAAGGCAGGGGAGGTGAGCATCAGGTAGGGGAAAGGAGCAAGGAGCTGCTTTTTATAAGTCAAACCTGGTGTAGGACAAACCTAGATGTGAAAAGAGTGGTGGACTTTGTCTAAAGGACAGATGTATTGCCTGGAAAACCTGAGCCAAGATGTCAGTTTTTACACAAAACCTGTGACCAAGGCCAGGGAGATACAGGAAACTAGAAAGAGCTTGAAATCACTGTGTGATCGTTGCTTCCTTTTTCCAAGATAAAAGAAAAATAAAATAAGAAAAGAAATTTTGGCAATAAACATCTGATTTGATTATTTGACCTCTGCAGCATTGGAAAGGAGAACTTCATGCAGTAACAGTAGCTCCTTCTCTGCAGTAGTTTGCAAGCCTTCTTTATGAGCTGAAGTGAGTCTCTGCATACAAAACACCATCATAATCAGCTGAAGTACATCAGCCAAAAATCCAATATCACATGTAAAAGTTAAGCCATGCCTTTCTCTGGAAGACCCTGAGTAAATGTGCTTTAAAGAAAAGACAGCTTTGAAATAGAAGAATTGAATTCCTATCTCAGAGCTCGCCTAAACACAAACTGCCTTCCAGCAAGAAGCTGGGACTGCAGCAACAACTGATAAATCAGCGTTGCTCCTGCTTCTTCTTGTGCTGTCTTAGAACACAAGGACACATTTTCTGAACCACTGTCCTTGTGCATTTGCACATGACTGTACACAGTTGTACTCAGCTTTGTTGGAAAGTGCAGACTTCCATATGGACTTGAGGAAATACAGAGAAAAGTCAAGTATGGGAGTGAGAGTCAAGGAGAAACAACCACAAATATTTCTCAGTTCAAGCCCTGTTGTCTTCCTAGCATTATCTCAATTTTTCAGAGTTAGTAGTTGCATATGAACACAAGCATCTGTACCCCAGCTGGCAGGTATCTGCAGTTACTGTGCAGTATTAAACATTTATGGAGGAGCAGCTTCCACAAAGATTGAGTCAAGTACAGAAGGAGCATTTTCATCTAAGGTTACCTCAGAGTCCAGATGTCATTCAGCTTGATCTGTGTCTTGGAAGCTAACTGTGACTGCAGCATTTATAATTCATGGAAGAAAACCATAACAGTCTTGACTGACTTTTAAAAAGTATATGAGGGTTTTACGTGGATACTGTGACTTTACAATACTTAGTGAAAGCCAAAATTTTGGAAAATCTTAACCCACCTCATTCCTCAGTTGAGAGGCCAAGTCTAGGTTGTTCAATTCCCACCCCAATTTGCTGTTCAGAGGTATCTTGTTCCACTTTTCATCTAAGTCCAGAGCCTTAGCTCTGGATATGGTTTGAAGCATGTGTGGATGGAGGGGTGATGGTCACCAGTGCTATTTTTAGCATGTTAAGGCTGATTTTTACATACCTCTTATAGCTGTTGGAGTCTGATGGGCACCTCTGTTGGGCCATCCAGTACAGAAACCAAGCCTTAAATGCTCCTGGCTGCCTTCTGTGGGAACTTATTTCCATCCCTTTACTGAAGGGGGAGTTCAGAAAGATGCACTTCCTGAGTCCATATTCCCCTCCATAATGAAATGGATGAGGCTTGCCAGAGAGCTATTCATAAATAGAGGATAACTACTGAGGCTTTAGAAAACCACCTTTCTTTTCCAAATCGTTCACACTTGCTATTTCCCAGCTCAGTGGAAACAGTAGACCCCCTCAGATATGCTTTGTTGATTTTGGCCACCTGAAAGTAAGAAAAGGTCAATTTTACTGTAAAGTACAACTTTCACCAATATGTTCATCCTAATTCAGAAAACATACACCAAAGAAAGATGTGACCACACTTAAAGTATGGCTTTGAACATTTATCTCTGCTGGTTGAACCAAGCAGGCATAAGGAGTACTGGCTCACTTCCCTTGCTTTGAGAGGCAGGAGAGCCTTTTGAGGGGCTTCCATGCTGCAGATAGCTAGAAGGAACTGAAATAGTTGCATTAAGTTGCCTTAAGGCTGTGATGTTCAAGCTGAAAATCTCTATTGCAAAACTTTCCCGCCCCAAAAATCCTTGTGCCTTACTTTATACTCACTGCATTATCATACCTCTTCTTACTGCCACTTGTTGCAGGTAGACTCAAAGATGTTGCCGTTTCTGTATTTTTTTTAAAGGAAGGTAAAAGTAAAAGTTAACAGTGCAATCTGTATATCAATTATTCCCCCTACCCCTCACTACAGTGCAAATATTCACAATTCTGAACTGCTCTGGGCTCCTGAAGAGTTGCCAACAAAGTTTAGCTGTCTGTTGATAAGCTCCTGAATTCTATAATAAAACAGCAAGAGCAAAATGTACTCTGGAAGATGGCCTAATGCAAAACTGTGGCACCAAATTTAAATCATAATGTTACTGCCTTTTTGGAACCTTTTCCAATTTTAATGTGCATGTCAGCTGTGACAAAAATATTGAGCAACAAGCTTTGAACTATTTTGGTGCTCTGCTGAAGTGTTTGAACAATACTACCATGCCAATTTATCTACATTTTATAGCGATCAGTGATTTGGAACAAATTATAACATAAACACAGCATGTCTGAACCAAACAAGTTCTTTTCAAGATATTCTAAATGAAAACATATTTAAGCCTTTTGTTATTGCTTTTAGAACAGTCACCATGGAAACCATATAAAACTCACTTTAAATGTCCATTTTTTTATTAAATGCTTTGTGTTGCCTAAATGATACATAAATTGAGCATAATTGGCTTGGTATTTTAGTGGTCAGTCGTGGAACAACATGTCCTTTGGAACATGCTATAACTGAGTTAATTGCTGCATTTACTGCATGTGAATGTAAGTTTATACTGGCTTTGTTATTAGAACAGAAGGGAGCAAAACTTCTAAAATTCTTTTAAGAAAATGTTCTGGGTTACATATGTCTCAATTCACTGCAAAGTTTTAGAATTCCAGAAGTGAAAAACTTAGTTAGATTCCCTCTTATAGTAAACTCAGCTAAAATCAATGCAGCTTCTCTAAAAAGTAATTGTTTCACTAGCTTCAGGACTAAGACATATTTCCAAGGATGTTGTTATAGCCTCTAACAGGCTTCATCCATATGTGATGATCCTTTCCCAGGTTCCCAAGGACAACACTTAAGGGCTTACTGGAACCTGTCATATAAAGTCTTTCAGATATACTTTGTGGGATATGAGTGGTAAGGAGCAGATACTATGCATACGCAATTCAGTCGGCCTGTTCCTAAACCTGGCAGATTCTAGATACAAGCGCTGTATTTTTTTTTGTATACACACTTGTGCACACATGGAACAGCCATTACTGATCGCATATTTCTACTAAGGCTTAGTGATCCTTCTGGTGATTCTGCTCAGATGGAGATTGCTTTGAACAAGGTCTACAAAGGCTGACCACAGGCCTGATGCCAAGATGGATGTCTTCTTTATCCATGACCCCCAAAAGCCATGACTCTGTAGTTCACAGGCTCCTCACATCATCTACTAGAGACTATAGGAGATGACCTGAGAGCCCTCATTTTCTCTGCCAGCATCAGTCTGGGACTTGACCCATGCCATGGGCTTCTAGAGCCCCCTCAGAGCTCAAGGCCTTCAGCAGGCACTGCAGGTGCCAATTGCTTCTTGCTTCTTGCTGACAGCTGTGGCTTCACCTCTCCGTTCAGTGAGGAGTGGGGCTGAAGCAAGGCAGAGAAAATCCAGGCATTAACAAGTAAGATATGACAGGCCTGACTATGTGACCACTGAAAAAGACCTAAAGCTACATGTGGACACCACCACAGGCAGTCTGCAGCAGTCAAGTGAAGAGTCCTTGTTTGAACCTCATGAAAAGGTTATGCATCCATAAACAGAAATGGCATCACATGTAAGGGAGAGGTTTATTTACCCTATTTCCTAATCATTAGAAGCCTGGTTTGCTTATCCTTATGTCATGGGACAGCAGCAACCATCACAGTTTAATTTTAGAGACACACCAGAGGAAGTAAAGGCAGAATTTTAAAAGAACCATCTCTTCCCTTCTGAGGTATTCGAAACAAATATACAGAAAGATCTGTTCCCACATTTTACATGTAATAGAAAACCTAACAGCAGGTTTTTTCCGGTACGGTCCAGTTCTGCACCATATTTGGGTCAAGATCCAAATTTCAATGCCAACTTCCATCCCTATTACAGGATAAATCAAAATCCAGAGTAAAATAAACAACTCTGTGGGTAGAGGGATGTGAAACCCTGAATTTGTATCTTCACTTTTCAGCTGAGATTAAAACCAAGCCTTTATTGTCCAAGACTGTGAAGTTCGGAGTCATTAATCCTTGCTGTGAAACCCATCATTTTGTTATCGTGAAATCAATACATTGTTTCTCATCTTACTTCTGACCCTGCCACTTAACCCCTTCATGTGTCTTTCCTGGTGTCTTATTTTAGCTCATGAGAGAGCATTCTGCTCATTTAAAATTTGATCCAAGGTTTCAGATGCCTCAAGGGGAAAACAATCACGTTTCTTCCTGAAAGACCGTGGGCATAATTGTGGTTTTTGATGAATTGCAGGAGGACCAAAAAATTTTCACAAGAGTTGCTGTTGCTTCTTGAGGGAAATAAATGAGCTCCAAGCATGTCCTTGCCAGTGTTGCATTTGAAAACAAGAGGAAGATTTGTCATGTCAATTGCAGCTGAAATATGGAGCATGTCCTTTGAACCAACTTGTTTTAAACCACCTACTACGTAATCACTACAAAGTGTTACTTTTCTGTGCTCTTTGTGCATAAGGGTATGCTTAGACTTGAATGACTGGATACCAAGGAGACCACATGCTGCTCAAACTGTTGTCAGCGGTGATTTTCTTACCAATTTTTGAAATCTGCTGCCAACATTGTCTTTCACTGTCCTAACATTTTGGAAGAGTTACAGATGACCCCATGTCTACTTACTTCATCACTAGGGTGATGCAAAAAAAGCCTGCCATTGAGTGGTTCCAAGTCAACCTCTCCTGGCCAAAATGCAGCCACTCTTTTTACCCCTGGTGTTTACATGCTGAAAGAGAGTAGGTCTAGATTGGATCAGGAAGGTATACTGTGAGCGTGGTTAGGCACTAGAAGAGGTTGCCCAGAGAAGTTGTGGATGCCCCACCCCTGGAAACATTCAAGGGGCTTTGAGCAACCTGGTCTAAAGGAAGGTGTCCCTGCCTATGGCAGAGGGGTTAGAACTAGATGATCTTCAAGATTCTTTCCAATCCAAACATTTCTATGATCCTGTAACTACCTAGTTAAGCCTCTTGTGCAGATCTCCTCTGTGGTGCCGCCACCCAAACCTCGAGGTCAGTGTCAGCCACCACAGCACTCCTCCCAGGTGTGCCACGTCCCTCCCACCATTGCTCCTCTAGCTCCCCAGGGGCAGATGGCAGAAGGGCAGTGGATGCAGGCTTTGCTCACAAAATCTGAATTACAGCACTCAGGTCACTGATTCAGTCACTATGAAAATTGTCCCAGTTCTGAGAGAAGCCTCCTGCAGCAGCTTTGAGTGGAGGGCAGCCAGTCAGCCCTATGCACTCTGCCCTTGCAGACAGCAGGGTGCCAGCGCACTGGTGTGTGCATGGAGGGGCTGCAAGGCTGAACTGAAAAAAATGCAAGAAAGGAGATGGAACATACTTCCCAAAATACTGCAATAAGATGTTTTTCAGGTCCCATAATTACTGGACTACTCAAGCACATGTTAAATAAACAAAAGTAACAAATCTCTTTGCATTTTTGCTGGAAACCAAGCTTTGAACCTGTCTCTCTAAAGGGGAAAAGCTGGTGAGCTCCCGTGTCTTCTGTGTCCTCTGGGTTGGAATTGTGACAATATTTGGACCCACTGCTAAGTGTGCAATAATTATTTTCAGACGTATGTAAATGTGGCTTATTTTTTGCACATTAATCTTTCACACAGCCTACATGCATTATAGAGCTCAGATGTTTACCCAGCATTCAAATAAAACACAAAGGGATTCAAAAAACCTATGTGGTCTGTTAAGATTCCTTAAAAGGGAGTTAATGGTATCTATATAACACTCCAACTTGATTTTATTACTGAAATTCTGGGGATTTATGTAACTGTCCTGCTTCTTTCCAAGGTCTACATTTTTGTCTAATTTAATTCCCAGTGTCCCTGTACAATTAAGTGAAAATGAGTAATAAGTTTTGATGCCCATGATACTACTGACATTTTTTTATTATACCACGGACAATATTAAAGAGAATGGGAGATTCCCCACAACAGTTTCTTCCTGAACTAAAGCATGGCAATTTTGGCTTGAATAGATGGTAATCTTCTTCTGGCTTCATGGCAGTATTAAATCACAGCAAATATTGAAAACTTGGTTCACCTTTGCAAAATATGAGAGTTGTGCAAGGGACTTGCACTGCACCAACCCTCATGACAGAGTTGCAAGAGGCAGTGGCAAGCTTAAATGTTGCCTTGCCAACAAAAGCTGCCCCTGAGACATGCAGTGCCCACATGTTTTGAAGAGACCTGGTAAATTCCTTCTAGAGATGAACCTGACCTTTACAAGTAGAGCTGGATTACAATTCCCTTTTCACCTCTGGGAAAGTCCAATAGATTAAGATTTTAGTCTCAGTTGTGTTGCCTAAATGGTTGTGGGGAAAAAAAGACTCCAAGCCAAATTAGGTAGGAGATAGATAAGGATGCAAAGGCTTTAATGAGACCCCAGGCTTTCTGGAATATCCTCAACGCCCACTCTCTTGAATACAGATGTTCACAGTTTTAATAATGATTTTCACCCAATCCCCATCCAGCCACCAGCCAGGTTCTGCCCCCTCCACACCTCTTGGGAATTGGGTCTGGGGACGTTTTGGGACCACCTCTTCTTCATCTTCATCTTCCTCAGAGCACGTAATGTTCTTGGAGGCCTTCCAGAGTCCTAGGCCTGAAGGTTGTTGCTACATCTTCTTCCGTAGGGTTAGGATGTTCTGTACAATTCTACCTTGAAAAAGAGACTAAACAGACTAGTGGAATTTAGGGGAATTGATATGGGAACGGGTAACAGGGTTTGCTATGCGTGGTTGGTGTGTTAAAGGGTAAAAGGATAATATGCTGCTACTCTAAAATCTACATTTACTACATAACTACTTCTAAGATCTACAAAAATTAAAAAATCAAAACTCCAAGGTATCAGTTGTAATCAAGGTGTCATGGTCAGCTATGATATTTTCATGAAGGTTGGTGTCCATGAGTTTATTCATATATAGATCATCCCTGTTCATTAATGTCAGCAAACTCTGACTAATTTTTTTATTCAGTTTATCTTTATGGACCCAGCTCTACCAAAGAAATGTCAACACTAAACCTATCACTCAACAGATTGCTTTATCTTATTTGAATAACACTTATGAGGAGCATAAATAATGAATATGGAAAGAGATGTTTGAATTGTTACATCTTTCATTAAATTATATATCAAACATTTTATCAAACAGTCTAACAGTTAATAAACAACAGCATTGGTTGCCAAACAATGGTTTTGTGCACGGTTTTTTTTAGGACAGGCAGTAACTGGATGCCATCACTTTTTGTTCCTTACTACTTCCTACACTGTAAAGTTCAACAGCCAAAAGTCCAGACAGTTCCTCAATTAGTTATTATAAACAATAATGCATAGTACATGGAAACATTGTTGCTTGAATTTTCCTAGGTTAGAGGAGAGTTATCTTTATATTTTTCTTATGAATATATTACATTTCCCTGGGCATTTCTCTGGAGAAAAGAAAACCAAACAAGAGCTGCTTTTTTCTTTAATGAAAAACATCCCCCAGGGCCACCAAAAGGGGTCTGAACTGCACTTAGAAACTGCTCAGGTCCCTTCTGGTAGCCCTGGGGACTCCCCAATGTCCTTTCCCCAGCAGCAGCATTATCACCCCTGGCAAGACAAATCCCTTGGAATTAGTCACAGATAAAGAGCTACTTTTTTCTTCCCTCCTTCTCCAGTTTTGTTAACCGAGATCAACAATTAAAAGCAACTGATTTTAACTTTGTCTTGTTTAGTTCATACTTGACTTTTTCTTTTAGTACTGGTGTAGCTCTTGTAAATTTGCATCAACTACTAAATACATAAAATGGAAATCAAAAGTAAGATTTTCCTTCACTTGCAAAATCTTCAGCATGTCTTCAAAAACCTCCTATATTCTTTTACTGTATTATAACTGGCCCAGTTCCATAAATATGTTTGCCATCCTGATAAACACTGGGAAACTGAGTTTATTGGGATATCTCAGATCTTTCTCTGCAGAAAAGCTTTCAGAGATATCTCATCCATTGTTACTGTCCTGTACTGAATAATCAGAGACATAAAAAAGTCAAACTGTAATTTAGCTAAAACACCTCACAGTCTCACTCTGTCACAGACTACACAAAAAAAGAAGAGTAAATCAATCCATAATGATTTTTTTTCTTTGCAGACCACCCAGTTGCTCTTTGTCCTGGATTTTAGTTACTTTTGTTATCAACACTAGTATATTATAGGTTACCTAAAGAAATGTCAACATTTATAAAAGCCCATATTTTTCTACTTATGAAGGGAAAGATTTCTCCCCATGTTTATACAATAATATTTCTCTCCAACATATGAAACGATTTTAGGAACTCTGACTGAAGAAAAGTTTGGGACAGGAAAAAAATAAACCTTGATGGGTTTTACTGAAACCAGCTACTAAGTGGTCTGGGATTTGTGGGCTTTTTCTCCTCCTGTCAGCTTCTACTATACATTATGAATCTGAAACATGAGAAAATACTCAAAAACTTCCACTGTATTCTTTGATGTTTGCAGCTCAGGAGAGTGTTCAGGTTTTCAACTGAGCATCTTGGAGATGGTCTCTTACCCTAGATGATGGTAGGAAACAAAAGCTAAAAACGATGGATTAACATTGTGGGGGAAGGCTCCTGTTTCCTTATATTCTTTTTAAACTCTATTTATACTGTACTTGGTTCAAGGTGGCAGATCTCTGATCACAGCATTCCTGCTGTGGAGATGAGGATTATACAGGATAAGGCAATGAAGATAAAATCTCTGGAATTATTCTTCACATTGTTGTCTCATCACCCAAGTTAAGGTATGATACTTTTTCCTCAGTAGAAGGCCCTGGTACAGCTGTAAGAATAAAGAATAAAGAAATACTTCTAAAGAAGTGAACAGAAATTGCACTTGTTCTTAATTCCTCCATTCCCTGAACTTTGGTTCAGAATAATTTAATGAAACATCATTGCCAAGAGGTCAATGCCAATATTTTTTGCATGCTAATCATTATTGTGGACTGCAATAGGCTAATGGGCTTAACTTGTCCAAATTGATGGGGAAGACTTTCAGTTTACTGAAGCTCCCCTTAAGCCATTAGAGCAATGTCAATTTTTCTTGGAAAAGGATTTGTCCTTAACTGTATGATGGATGAGTCTCTTCCTAAGGATGTGTTTTCTTTCCATTCTTAATTAGAGGCAAGAAAGTTAAGAGACTTGACTGTATGTGAAAGCAGAAAGAACTGGAAAGTCAAGTATTCTACCTCAAAGAGTACAGCAGCACTCAATAATTGTGATATCTAAAGGCTTCCCCCAGGATTATGGTTAGCTGTTTTCCCAAATGCCACACTTGTCCATTCCAGGTGAGCTGCATAGGGTTCATTTGACATGATATGGATATCTGTCTGCTAAAAATCAAGGTAAAACCACAAGTTTCTTTTACACTGGCTAATTGATATTAAAGATAGAGTTCTAATCAAAGTGTAACAATATTTAGTTACAAGCCATTCCAGATAATGTTTGAACCAGCAATCTCATGGTTAAAATAACATTCAACATCCCATCCGTATTTTCCCATAATTGGCCAGGAAGGCTGAAGTGAACTGCTTCCCACAGACACGTAATTATGTCCAGGAAACACACAACCTGGAGAAAAAAGCGCTATGTTTTGCCACATTTCACAGAATAACAGAATCACAGAATATGCTTAGTTGGAAAAGACTGATAAGGATTATCGTGTTCAATGCCTAGCCCTGCACAGGGCCATCCCCAAGAGTCACACCATGTGCCTGAGAGTAACACCCAGATGGTCCTTTACCTCTGTCAGGCTTCACTTCCCTGGGCAGCCTGTTCCCATCCCCAACCACCCTCTGGGTGAAGAACCTTTTTCTAATCTTCAACCAAAACCTCCCCTGACACAACTGCCACTGGTCACCCAGAGAAGAGATCAGTGTCTGCCCCTCCTCTTCTCCTCACAGAGAAGTTGTAGAGTGCAATGAGGTCTCCCCTCAGTCTCCTCTTCTCCAGGCTGAACAGACCAAGTGACCTCAGCCACTCCTTATACAGCTTCCCCTCAGGGCCCTTCACCATCTTTGTTGCCCTGCTTTAGACACTCTCTAAGAGCATGATATCTTTCTTATATTGGGGTGCCCAAAAATGCACACAATAGTCAAGATGAGGCCGACCCAGTGCAGAACAGAGCAGGACAATCCGCTCCCTCAACCAGCTGGCAATGTTTTGCCTGATGCCCCCAAGGACATGGTTGGCCCTCCTGGCTGCCAGGGCACTGCTGACTTTTCAGACAAACTGTTTCCACTAGCCAGAACTGGAGCTGGTCAAGCCAGAATGCCAAGGGGAACTCTGCACTTGCTCCTGCTGCTAAATATACTGTCTGTTGAATTTCTCTGGTTAATCCCTTTCGTTTCAGCTCAGGAAGCAGGGTAGTTGCTCTAATTTCTAACTCCCATGTGATTCCACAACCAGTTAGGCAAGTAAATCTCTTTGGGACATCACTGCTGGCATTATGAAAAGCCCCATGGATGAGGAAGTAGTGGAATCTCTTTAGACCTATTAGGGCACAAAACTGCAAAGCTAGCCTATTGAATGTGGGATTTTCCTGAGACCTCATAGGAGCTTTAGGAGACCAAATTCTCTGACCAGACTGCAGGCACAGAGTCATTTGCTAAATTCCTGGTGCTGTCTCAGCCTTCACAGGCAGCAATCCGGTGACTTAGTGCTGTGAAACTACTGACTGACTGCAAGGAATGCAGCAATAAAATCCAGTGAAAGATTGGGCAAGCAACAGCTTAGTAAAGGTGTTGATAAATGCTTTCTCTGCAGAGTTTGAAGCTTTTGCTACCTATTCAAATGTGTCTTTGCAAGAATGAGTTAACATGCCAATTTATTTTAGTAACACTGGGTAAACAAAGGCAAAAAACCCTCTGTCTTTTATTTCAGTCTTTGACTGTCTTCTTCCTATCACAGTCTTCCGTACCTTTACAGTACTTTCTCAGTCTTTTGATGGTTAGAGTAGTGTAATACTGGACATCGGATGGGTGGGCTGTTTTTCTGCCAGGTTCCTCAAGTTACTCTGCCAGCTGTGAGCTGTGCTCTTGCATCTCACTGACCAGTGAAACTTCACTTGGGCAGTAGAGCTCTTCCATATTACCCCACACCAAGAACCACAATGATGCTGCATAGGTGGTCAGACTGAGCTCTCCCTTCCTCTGTGGAGGTACCACGGGACAGCTGTGGCCTTCATCTTCTCCAGCATCTCCCAAGATACCACATTCCCTGGCTTGGGCCAGTGAGAGTCCATCTTTGAGGGAGCAGCAGTGGTTACTCCTCCCAACCTCTCCCTTACAGTATCTCTATGTTCATATGACCCTGAAATATGCTCAGGAAAGAGGATGCTCTATGAACTACAAGCCTGACAGAGTTCAAGAAACGTTTGGATGACACTCTCAGGAACATGGTGTGACTCTTGGGGATGGTCCTGTGCAGGACCAGGAGGTGGACTCCATGACACTTGTGGGTCCCTCCAGTTCAACATATTCTGTGACTCTGTGACTCTGTATCAAATTCTAGCAATATCTCTTTTGTCTGAGCTTCTCCAGTTCCGAGATGAAGAGAAATGGGATCAAGCCTGCTCCAATGTTTAGCTGTGCTTGATTAAATGCCACCTTGCAGAAATAGGAACAAGAAGAAACAAAAAGTATTCTAGACAACTCCTTAATATACAAAAGGTTGATAAATAGGTTTGAGGTCTCACCAATCAGATGACCTTCCATTTGACTCTTCTTTGATACCATTTTAGTTCACTTGCATTGTCTCTATGCAAGTTGTGTCTGGGATAAAAATAGGTGATTGAATAAGAAAAACTAAGACATATCTTCATCTGTTTTATATCTTCTGGGCTAAAATCTTCAGATCCACTTAGGATAAAGTTTATTCTAATTTCAAAGGTCATCTTTTTAATGACACAAAATCATATATTGCAGGCAGAGTTCTAAGAATAGGAGTCCACTGCCTCGCTGGAATTTTAATTGCCAGCTGGGTAATGGTCCAGACTGCAGGTCTGTGGGAGACAAGTGGAATTTGACTCACTAATCTATAGTGAAACCTTCTGTACACTTTATTAAAGTGTATTGGCATTTACGCTTGAAGAACCACAACATAAGCCTGGTTGCCTCAAAGCTGATACTTTCTTAGGTAACAGCAGTAAAAGCAGAAATCAGATAGAAGAAACAAGTATGATGAAGAATAGTTCTCTGACTATGGGATCATCACCACTTAAAATGGAAAAAAATGCCAACCAGTCCTAAAACCAAATGACTGACAGTGTCTTGAGCAAAGCTGGCCAGACCAAACATGTCAGTCTCGTGACAAGTCTGGCCTTTTTTGATTTAAAAGCCAAATTATTTGTAAATGAGTGGTCTTTTTCATATATCATGCTTCCAAAATGCAAATCATGGCATGCAAAGATAATTTCAGCCTATTCAAAAACCCAGTTACTTCCAGTCATTCATCAAAGCACTAATATCACTCTTTAGTCAGGGTTAGAAAAAAGTTTTAAGAGCAGTGCATTATCTTCACACACCATTAACTATGAGTGCCTCAGGCTGTACTTCATATGCTTGATGAAATGGCAGTCATGCTGTCCCATATACCAGAAAATCAAGGCATTAAATACATTTTTTATTGAGGGAATCTAAGACACAGTTGACAAGGTCATGTGTATTGATACAGTCTATTTTGATTTCTGCAAGGTTTTTGATTTAGGAACAGGTGATATTTAGTTTAAAAGTATTTTAAGAAAAATAAGAAAGTACATATTAAATTAACTAAAAACTGTCTCACTGGTGATTCTTATAATGTCTTAATGGAGACATATCTTTTAGCAAGGCCATTCCAGCATGATCCATAGAGATCTTTCTGTGAGAAAATACTAGCAGTTTATCAATCAATTAGGAACACGGAATATTTGCTGGTGGCGTTCACTGTAGATTAAAACAAAAATATTGGAATAGCAGAAGTGGGGAGAGTGAGTTGCAAGGTCAGTTGGTCACTGTCCAGCCTGCACCTAGGAGTCAGGGACACAGATGATAGCCACAGACTGGGAGTCTCAGACTTGTATAACAGGCACTACTTACATATTGTTGAAAGTAACTGCAAATACTATTAATAAAGGCTGCTGTGACCCTTCAATAAATACAAAGAGAAATAATGAAGAGATGTAGCAAGGGGATCCCGGCCCCCTGCACAGCGTGGGTAAAGATGCTATGGAAAAATTAATTCTTTCACTGAGCTTATACCTTGAGGAGGATGTGTGAATACAAGAGGCAGCACAGAAAATGTTTTTAACTTATTCAGCTTCTCAAAGAGACATTACACACCATAAAAAAGATTTATGATAGTCTGGAGAGAAAGAGAGAACAGGTTTGCTCATGCTGGAAAAGGCAAGGTTTGAGAGTTAAGCTTAGATATATGTGACTATTTATAATTTGAAACAGCCTGTAAGGGGAAGGGGGAATTTAATTCTAAGTGCGCAAATCAGATTCCCAAACAGAGGTAGCAAGTAGTATTTTGAGATGCCCTAGGGCATTCAGCCAGGTCTCCAGATGGTATGGAGGACTCTGGTGTTCTTCAGCCACAGCAATCAGAAATCGGCCAGCCCTCTACCTGTCCCAGATTCCCAAGGGCACCTCCTGTGGGATCTCACCTTAACAGAGTTGAATGTAGGATCAGACACTCTTTTAGAGGAGGAGGTTAATCTGTTCTGAGGAAAAAACCCAGGGAATAGAGGTGAGGGCTGAATGGTCAGTACATTCACCACAGCTGCTCTCCCATGTTGTTAGGACTCCCTCTGTTACAAATCCCTTCCCTGTGCCCAGCTTAGACATACTCACAGCATTCCTGGCATAGCCAAGTGCTGTACTCTTACAGAGGTCAAATCAGAGCTGGTCTCCTGTGGGGCTCAGGAAGATGTTTTTGTGGTGCACAATGACTAAACTGTTTGTGAAAGAGACCCGGTTGTGGATTGGGATCCCACTACAATGGGCTTGGTACAGCAAGGACTGAAAATGCCATGAACACGACTCTATGTGTCAGCCTTTCTCCACTCGTTCCAAGGGTCGTGATCAAGCACCACTGATGGTTAAAACCTGCTGGATGTCTTCCTTATCTACTTAGAGTGCAGTTCTGTTAGATGTGGGATCAGAAAGGAATTATCTCCAGCTTATACTGACAAGAATCAGAGATCTCATCTGCTTTCACCTTCCGGCATATGTTTTCATCTATAAGGTCTTAAAAGTTTCAGTCTAAAGTGTTCAGTCTAAAGTCTGAAGGAGTCATAAACTACTCTTTCTTCTTCACCTTAATCTCTATGGAATCTGTAAATTCCTAGAGCATAAGAGAACTGAGATAGGAGGAAGACAGGAAAGGCAAAATGCAACTCAAAATCTAAAACTACACAGACGTGTGCATCCAGGACTCAAAGCAAATAAATAAACAAAATTTTCTACAGAGAAGACATTGGATGTGGAAAGGACAGATTACCAGTTGTAGTACATCTGGAGCACTACTTACTAAATATAGATGTTTTCACAGTCCAGTGCAATGTACCTCCACAGCCCCAAGGGAATTCACTCGGTGCAATAGGACTACCTGTAGATGTGAAGTCAAGACTTCAAGTGCCAAGTTTGTAAATTTCTTATCTGAAAGGAGAACTTTTCTTCATGCATTCAGAAATACATAAGCACAGAGAAACGATCTTGCAGCATGACCATCCAGGATTTTAAAATAATTATTTCCATTTATCTGTGTGTTTTTCTATCAGTCACCAACAGCTTAATTCAATACTACTGACATCAGTAGAAATCTAATCACTAGATCGCAAAAAGCAGGCATACTCCAGATTCCTCTTTTTTCTCCAAAGGTATTTTATTTCTTGTGTTCTGACATTTTCCTTTGGCCCCATAGCGCTCTTGGCACAAAAGGAAAGATCTGTTAATCATATTGCAGCACTGTTAAAGAAGCCCACTCATGAATTAGGATCTCATTGCACCAGGCTCTATATAAACACAGAACAAAATGTTGATACCTAAATTAGGCTTTTGGTTGGAAGCTGTTTACAATCTCAACTGTAAAAGGATTAGTTTCACCTAAATGGCATGGAACAGGGAGAGGTATGTCTGTCCAATTGTCTGATTGTTACAGCTTCGAGCCCATTTGATTTGAAAAGGCCTATGAATGCATGCCACAATCTGGGCATTACACAGCCTTGTAACGCAGATGTTCCATGGGACAAACCCCATCACACACCCAAGGAATGTGATTTTCTTGAGGGCAAATCCTGTTTGCATAGTTTTCTTCTTTTATTTTAGGATTAGAACTTCTGCTCTTCAGAAAAATAGGTTTTTCTGCCTCCCTTTTGAATTCTTTTGGATATGAATTACCTAGTATGCTCCCCACAGCTCACTGCCTGAGCTGGAATGCCATGCAGGAGCCAAAGAGCTTTGTGCTTTGTGAATTGCCCCAGTGTTTTATATCCCCAAAAAAAAAGGTCTTGCATCCCAAAGAGCACACTGATCCCCAGCTCTGTGGCCTTTTTGGTAGAACAAAGTAAAATGCAGTATGTATCTCAAGAAGGAAGAGAAATTTCCATATTTAATACCTAATCTTTGGATTTTTCAAACTATTTATCAAAAAAATCTCTCGAATGCAATATGCAATGTGAATTGCAAATTTACTTTTTGTGCATTAAAACATATGCAATGTGAATTGCATATGTTTTAATGCAGGAAAAGTAGATTTTCCTAGTAGTTTTCTCTTTCTAGTTTCGGGCTTCTTTGACATGCTGACAGAACAACAGATGGTAAACCTTGCAGTGCCATTCTGCGTCAGTAGAATGTAGGGCACACTGCAGTGATTAAACAATCCAGTTGAGGGGGTATCCAAAAATGACTGCCTCAGTGCTGAACTGCACATTGTCGACTATAAAACAAACAAAGCAATGTCCATAACCCTCAGCACTCAGCCCCTTGACTGAAAACTGCTCGTGTAAGAGCAGATGGGATTTGAAAAGAGGGAAAGAGGTTGCATTATAGGAGGCACTACTGATATAATAACAATAATAACAGGAATTTCTAAGTGTCATGAAACTCCCTTTCAAAACCAGGTAGCTGAAACAATCGGAGCTTGCCAGAACCAGACATGTGTCATCATTCCCCAAACAGCACAAGGCAGGAATGGATCACCCAAGGAAAACTCATGGCTCTTCTTCTAAAGAGTTTCAGGTGTCCATGAAAAGCGTAAGAAACACCAGAGAACGAAGACAGCAAGGACACACCATATACAGACAGATGTAATGTGTCATTTGGTATAAATGCCAATAGAGAGCTTTAGGATTAATCTGTCATTGATCTGTGAATGTCAATGTACTTCTTCAGTCAGGTTCTTTAGATGGTGCTGATTGTGAAATAGCTCCAGGCTGTTCCATAGCACCAAAGAAATGTGAAGAAAAATCACACAGCCCAGTACTAAATCAGTACTGGAGACACACAGAATCTATGATAGTTTCCTCTTCTCATGGAAGAGACAAAGAGGGAGGATAGAAAAACAAAAACTGTGCCCCGGTAAGATGGTGACTGTCTGCCAGATCAGTGAAGGTGATTTCCACGGCTAAGGGGAACAAAGAGCCACCTCAAGTTATGAGAAAAACGGGGCTGGACACAGGGTTAAACACTTTGTCTAACTCCTTACTGTCCTCAGGCTGTTGAAATAATGCCTGCTTTAGAAACATTTGTGTCACAAAAGCTATAAATCATAAACAAGTGTGTAGACAAAAGCAAGCACACAGGAATG
Source organism: Empidonax traillii (assembly GCF_003031625.1). NCBI lineage: Eukaryota > Metazoa > Chordata > Aves > Passeriformes > Tyrannidae > Empidonax > Empidonax traillii. The sequence goes on from NW_020955871.1 coordinate 60,463, forward strand.
ACGAGAGAGAACACCAGAAAGGTACCAGAATTCCATATTGGTGTCTGCTGAGACAAAGAAGAGTAGCATAGCAAAGGGTCCACAGTTCAGGCCTCAAACGCAGTAGCCCAGATGAGTTTCCATCACCTTTTGAACAGACCAGGAACATTTCTCAGTAAAGAAATATTCCCCTATTTGATCTGTCCCATGCTCAGTTTGTAAGTCCTGCATTAGAGAAAGTGTCTAGATCTCACACTATCTTCTCATGGCAAGAAGAACAACTTACAGGACTCTTATTATTGGTTAGGCACCTGGTCAAAAAAGGAATTTTATAATACCAAAGTTCTGGGAATGCTTTTCAAACACTGTATGCCTATCACATATGCCAGATTGTCATACTAATTGCCCCTCCTTTGCCATCTACATTTGTGCTCTTAGGTTTCAAATTCCCTTCACCTGTTAAAATAAATACACTCAATAATTTCCACTGTAAAGTTTTATGCAAGCATTTTCTGTTTGCTTTTTAAAAAAATCAGAATGAAATGTATCATAAACATATTAAGACAATTGCAAAATGCTCTGTACTCGAAAGAGCACCCATCAAGAAGAGTTTGTGATGACACCTTCATCTCTAAAGATTTTGGTTATTTTCCAAACAAATTCCCCAGGCCAGTTCTATTGGGATTAGTTTCTATTGTACCCAACAGTGCTGTAACTAGGCACCATTAACAAAATAAATATAGGAGAGGTAATTCATGTTTCATAGATAAATAGTTACAAGGAGAATGTGCATCTCTAAAAAATGTTTGGAAATTTCTGTTCTCGTGATGTTAACAGATTGCATTAAAAAAACATTCTTTGAAAGTTTTAATGTAGAAATCAGCTTAACTTGCTGGGAGACAGATTATAGCTTTGGAAAAAAAAAAACACTGATTGGGTTAGTGAGGCTAGATAAAGGGAAGACACTTTCAGCCTTGCTTAGAAGGGGGAATTAACAGTGATTTGTGACCTGGTTTATGGAGTTCTTGTCAGTACCTACAAGATTCACTGGGCACTTCTTCTAAAATCAGCCCTGCGCAGAGTGGTAGGTGGAAAGAAGAAAGGGTTTACTAAGAAAATGTCAGTTGTGAGAAATGTCAAAATGAAGGAAGGATTAAAAACATTGCCCCAAACGATTCAATCAAGCCCAAATAGTGCAGAAGTGAGCAAAGGATTAAAACTAGAACTCACAGCCAATCCCTCACATCCAGTGGACTCAGGGACTCTCCCAAGACTTCTGGGAGAAACTGAGCTTAGCACTAGGATTTGGCTGTTGAAATACTCCTGGCTCCTGAAGCAGGATGGAGGTGAGTCCAATCCTTAACTGACTTTGGAGTGAGAGGCTTTGTAGGAAATCAATCACTGTGAAATTCCAGGTGGGAAAAAGATTTTTTCATTCTAAGGAGTGTAAGTCTATCTTGACACCTGGGTGACACATTCTGGAAATTTGCCATGCAGCAGATTCCTGCCCTAGGTGAGAAGACAAATTTCAGCAAGTAATCCATAATATGTGCCGTGAACAGTAAGAGAAAGAAACATTTTGTAAGCAGTTAATTGTGTGTGATGATGTTACAGTGTCATGCCTAAAGGCAAAGGTATACGGCACCTCTTCCAGCTCACTAACAAGACGTAGGGACTTTCACTATGCAACAGTGTTCCAGGGAGGAAACAGATGAAAATGACTGGTGAAAACAATTAAGGAAAACATCAACAGAGAAATACGGCAGTTTGGAAAAATATAGTCTGCAGTATTTTTCATAGATTTCTAGAAGATACTAGAGTGGGTTAAAGACTGTGAAAATTCATTTAGGGCAAGATTTCTCGTTAGTGGCAGGACATGGACAAAGAAAGAAATTTTCATCTTTGACTCTCTTGCATTTTGTTCACCAAATAAGTAATTTAACCCACAAACTTAATTCCAAATTTACGAGAAGCATGCACTTTCCAGTGCTGAAAATAAAGGAATAGAACTGAAAGTTTAATGTTAGAACCTTTTAATGTTAGAAATTCTCCTCTAATTTAAAATTACATTTAATTTCAACTATATATTTTAGATCCCAGAAGTCGTTGGAAAATCACAACTAAAATGAATAATGTAAGGTGCTTTCACGATGTGGGGGTTTGATCAGCAAAATCCCATCTCTCGGAAGATGGAGTACTTCTAAAATCCACTTGAAAAGTTCTCAGTTGACAGCAATACTGAACTCAAAAAACCACCAGTACATGACATTTCTTAGCAGACCATTATGTAAAAACTTCTGAAGAAGAGCTCCTGAAGATGGAGTAGAAGGATGTTTGTGACCCAGAGTTTCATTATTTTTGCTTCCTGAAGTTAAGATGTGTCTGTCTGCAATTTTTCTACAGTGTTCATTACCATGGAATATAAGTGGCTTGTTTATGAAAAGATTATGCTTGCTTTGACTTCAACATAGAATCTGCCCTGGATTTTAGGCCCAAATCCTGCTCTGACTGAATTTAAATTAAAAAAAAAGTTAGAATTCTATTATACAGAAACCAACCCTCTTTTACACTGTACAGCTCTCAGATTATAGCAGCACTGAATACAATAATTTTATCAGGGAATTTATTTTAATATTGAAGTACAAAATCAACATGGCAGATGGTCCAAACTGAAGATGTTTAAAAAAAACCAAACAAAACCAAAAAGTATTAGGAATACATTGCATAAGAACATAAGTATAGTTTCACTGCACGAAACTGGAGGTCTGTCTCATCTGCTGTACAACATTAAAATGCTCTCTGCCATGCTGAGTACTCTCTTATCACTTTGCCAGCCAGTCATAGCAGGAGGAAATGCCAGGGTTTGGTCCCACACTCGGTGGAGGAGCATACTGCTTGACAGTAACTCTAAAAAATAAAACAGGTAATATGGCAGGCTTGTGATTACTCAGTGGGAACAATGACAAGTAGTAACTGATTAATGAGAATCTGAACTATGATGAGCTTCTTGAAGTTTCAGTATAACCAGACAGCTTTACTCTGCTACATGTTTACATGACAGTGCTCTGTCTCAGTCTACAATATTAAAAAAAATTAAAACCACAACCAGGTCATAAAGCTCTCTTCTTCTGAAATGTATTTTTATCAAAAGTGAAGGTCCCTTTAGGTTGTTTTTCATCTTCTGTCTCCTATCCCTCACCATTCACAGTTCTCAAATCCATCCAAACCACTTGCCATGTTTCTTAACATGTCTGACCCTGTACTGGAGAAACTGAGATTTTTTTAAGGCCACTAGCTCAACTGCTTTTTCCATTTGTATAGGAGAGAACCTCCACAATCATTCTGCTGATATAAGAAGTTCATCTAACATGAGGATTATGCTGAATTTTGCAAATGTTTGTTCATCATGGAATAAATCGTGTTCAGAGAAGCTTAATGACATAAAGAGGTTAAGGCCACTCACCTTTCAGATAACGAGACCATTACTGAAGACAGCATACAAGCTGGATGTTGCTGCTGTCATGCTAAGGGCAAGAAATCAGAGGCATCACCTCACTTCACTTGCTCATTCCAGATCACAGTGCTGATTTGTACTTGCCTAAAGTCATATTCGCTATCTTCACATGTTTTCAACATGGTGATTTACAGGTAGGTATGAAGATCAACTGTGGCAGCAGTTTCAGTTCCTGCTTTTGAGGGCAGCTACTCTCACCTCCAGGAAATGTGACTGCCACATTTGTTTGTGCTGTCACCTGAAGGGACACCAGCAGCTGGGTTGTTCCCCTACATCAATATCACCTGTTTTGGGTACATACTGGCGGCAGAAGAGTGAAGAAAAAATTGGATTAGCTCAGAGGTTTTTTACCCAACCAATATCTAAGCAAGCAAAAAGGGTCCATTTCTATGAGCCTGTAGAAGAAAAAAAAAATTGCTAAAAATCACATAGTAGCTATGACCCTTTAACTTTCTCCTTCAGTACAAAACATTTTCCAAACATACATCTCTCTTTAGAGATATGCAGAGTAGAGGAGAAAAGGGATGCAGCCAAGCAGCTCTCATCATTATATAAGACGTTATTTATTCATAGTTAAAGTAAGTGCTACATTTTGCTGTATGGTGAAAGCTAACCATAGCTAATTTCAGATTTTTATAGCTTTTCAACACAAACATGATAAAATGCCATATGGTGCTCTTGTAACTGGGCAAAGTCTATGAAATCAGCGTGATTCCCTTTCTAACCCACCTGGTGACGCAGAGACGTGCAAGGCCATGTTCCTGCATGCAATGGCCCCATGGAACACATCGCCCTGCCCAGGACAGCACGAGCAGCAGGCACAGGAGCCGAGCCCCAGGCCCACAGCCAGGATTCCACTCCCAGCTTAGGATCCAGCCGAGGAGCCGCGGGCAGCTTTTGCAGCCACTGTATTCACGGAGCAAATGTCAGAAAGCGGAATTTGACCCAGTTTATGAAAAGATCTTCTTTGTCTCTTGCTGCCCTCTGCTGTCACACGCTGGGGTGGCTGGGAGAGGGTTGGGAGGCTGGAGGAGCTACACCAAGACTGGTCATTCATAAGCACAGAATACTGCCTGGGGAGAAAAAAAGAACAGCTAAAGTGCAGCCGAGCAGGCAGAGGAAACCAACCACATTGTTTGAAAACCTGGTTGCTGTGAAACAACTCTGAAGTTTCTCCCTGTGGGAATCTACTCATGCTTTGTCGGTGAGGTATGTCAGACACAAGATGCGACGTGCAAGCAACATAGTGCATTGGCTTTGTCCTATGCACTGATCTGGGAAGGGAGAGCACACAGGAGACAAGGGACCTGTAGGATCTTGGCTTTTCATATAAAATCCTACAACATAATTGTAATGGTTTCAAAGGTTTTGAAATATAGTAATATAAGTGAATCCAAGAAGTTTAGTTCATCATAATTTCACCTTTGGCAACTATAATCAAAGACAATCTGACTATTACATTAACTCAGTATGCTGAATCTCTTGGGTCAGCCACCTCTTTCTAAAAATGCACTATATCTGCAGCAACAAACCTCTAGCCAGATCAGAGCTGAGACTTAAGTGATATTTCTCAAATGCCTTCCAAATGCATGAGAGTGCTCAGAGATTATCTGCTGAACACCTATGGACTCAGTGTGATCTCATTTGCTACTCTGGCCAACCCATGATATCGCTTAGTCATTTCATCAAGGTGCACCGAGCAGGCACTGAGATGCAGAAGAAGCCACCTCAAGGCAACCACAAACAAAGCACCTGTTGGTTCATCCTCTCGTGTTTGCTTCAGGTGCCAATTGTTCTTCATGCTCCTTTAACAAGGACTTGCGTGAAGAGCGGGGTTACTCCACAATAAGATCTGTGTCTCTTTAAATGCTTATTCTGATACCTGCTCTGTTACATGTATTACAAAGCACTGTTGAGCCTGCCTGTCCTACAGAGGATGCAGATAGCACTGAAAGTCTCAGTGCAATTATTTTCATCTGCAATCTTGATTGTGTCAAGGTTTTTCTAGATTAAAAAATATGTTAGTGCTGGACTGTAACTAGAGGTACAGCATGCCCAGGTGGCGTTAAAGACTCTCCTTGGCAGACTTCCCACTGTTGTTCTTCTATCACATATCCTACCTCGCTGGCATTGCTTACTGTGAAAATGGTATTGCGAAACAAGTGAATCTTACAGCAGCACCTGCAGATCACGAAATACTAAAACATGCTCCATCACAGATGGAGTCTCCAACTCCTATGCAACAATCTAGAAAACTGCCTTTTTTTCCAAAAAATTGTGTAAAGCAGTTTAGGGCAAGGAAATACTTACTTTACAATACTGAGGAGTGTTGATAGCTTGTTCTTTGACAGTTTGTTCTCAGGCATTCCTCAGAAAAGGTGGGAATTTTACAAGGAGGAATGAATACCTGCAAGAAGGCTGTTCCTGTCCTGGAGTGTTAGCTGAACGCCAATAAAACACACTTTCAGCTCAGAACCTTGGTTTTAAAGGCACCACAGGAAATGGGATGTGGCCCTTGAGGCACCAGTGCCCTCCTGTCAAAATCCCAGTCATATTTTTTTTCCAGCAGATGTCAAGTACAGCCATGACAATGGGAGAGGGAGAGATTGGGTGGTGAGGAGCATGATTTGTCACCCGGACTGTGAGCTCAGAGATGAAAACTTAAGAACTGGAAGTATTTTTACTGTCATTAAATGCCTGAGGAAGGAAGACTGGGGAAGCAAACAGAGGAAGGTGGGTTACTCAAGAGCTGGAATTCAAGAAGGCTGGTGAAGAACTTCTGACTGGTGAAGAATGTGCTTTGAGGGTATACTTGCCTTCAGATCCTGGAAAGTTTCTACCTCAGTTTCCCCAACATCTCTATCTCTCTAAAGAAAGTAACCACCCTTTACACCATCTGTCAAGAGAAGTGTTCCAGCTCACAGATT
>NW_020955871.1:67118-80173 GCF_003031625.1 Empidonax traillii
GCTGGAATTCAAGAAGGCTGGTGAAGAACTTCTGACTGGTGAAGAATGTGCTTTGAGGGTATACTTGCCTTCAGATCCTGGAAAGTTTCTACCTCAGTTTCCCCAACATCTCTATCTCTCTAAAGAAAGTAACCACCCTTTACACCATCTGTCAAGAGAAGTGTTCCAGCTCACAGATTATTTTTTGCCCGTAAAGTAAAAAGGGATTTTCTGAAAAAAAAACCCAAACCAAAACAAAACAACTTTGAAATGGTCGAGAACCACCACTGAAAAAAATGTTCAGTTTTTACCCAGGACTTTGACTAACATGCAGTGAAGCAGGCATATGACATACATGAATCAAAAGGAATATTGAGCCATGGCTCACTGATTTGTTTGCCAGCACTGAATGAGGCAAGGTTATCAGGGGAAAGGAAAAATTATGGCTTGTATCTTAATGTTTATAATACCTAAGAGGACTGAACTGCTATTACATATTTAATCTGGCATTTCCTTGTTTTGGAAGGTAGAATTTTGCAGCCTGAGTTATAATCCTTTTCTGTATCTCATTTAGTAAGCAATACACACACAGGAAAAGTTTTGAATTGGAGCTCTTGGTATTTCAGGTCTGGAAGAAAGGGAGGTGGATGAGATTTCCTCTAAAGCTTTGATATTCTGAAGTCAAATGAGCAACATAAAACCAGCAAATGTAAACAGAGACAGGCAGGCCCGCCCTTGGAGTTTAGGCTTTTTATTAAACCTGCATAATGGTTAGCAAAAAGTAGCCCTGGCCTTTAAGCAGTGCTATAATACAAATACATAATGCATATTTGAAGAAAAAATACTACACTGACATGCTACTTTCTGTTAGAGTTTATTTCATGTGCGGTCTCAATTTTCAGTCTGGGTTTCCTATTGCTTTTGGAGTGTGCTGTTATGTTTGTTTATCCTAGGCAAGAGGGACTCTGTATGAAAATATGCAACAAAAGAATATTGCAAACAGAGCACTAGGCCTCTACAGAGCCATTGACATTTACACATGAATCATTCGGATCACTAACTGGCCGGGTATTCCCTGTGAATTAGGGTAAGTTGCTGCACAGAATTTACTGTTGGTCGGCTATTCTTGGCACGTGCATCTCTACAAAATAAGAACGAGGTTAGCCAAGGTGTCTAAGTATGGCATCACTAGAAGGGTAATAAAACAGAATAAAGATGACTTAGGGAGTCATTTATTTTAATATGTAAATTTTTTAATGTACATGCAAGGGCACTTCAGCATGAATTTCTGATATCATGTTATCCTGGGCTGCTTTATGACCACTGTGTTAATTCTGTTGCTTAAAAGATTTTGGCTCAGAAAGCATTTTGGTTTCAGTGTTGCTATTTATACATACAAACCTGCAATGAGTAAGTCGTGCTGAAACCAGTGAGACTGTGCTTGTGGATTCAAGCCTCACGTATTTCATATAATGTTGCTAAATTAAAAGGTAAGAAAAGATTTTGGGGTGGAAAGAAATGAGGAGAAATGATGAGTTCCTCTTTTTCTCATGTTATGAAACAGATAAAAATGTCACCATTTCAGAAGTAAAGCAAATCATCAAGGTAAAATATGAAGCTGTCTTGCAACATGCTGGGACATTTTTGGAAGAGTTAGTAAACTACAAATTCTAAAGGCTTAAGTGATTCCATTGTTTGCTTATTTTTATTGAAATGACAAAAAGTGGAAAATCTGATGCATAAATACATAATTGTATTATGGAGACTGTATTTATTAAAATCTAGTAGAAAAGTGGGAGATTTTCTTCTGTAAGTAACATAGAAAAGTATTTTTCCTTTCTCCGAGTCTCCCCAGCTCAAGTGGATCAGTTTATTTTAAGGCTGGAGACACATGAATGTACTTTTCTTAGCCCAGTACCCCACTAAGGAATTTTGTCCATGGGATTTCTGCTCCCTTCTCCGAGTCTGGGTAAACTGGCAATAAAATGCCTTTTGCAAGAGGTGATGATCTTTAGGAGCATCACTGTCCCCACATGCAATGCCCAAGCACCATCTTAGACAGCAAGAAAGAGGTGAAACTCTTGGCTGGTGAACTACAGTTTGGGTGGTGAATGCAAGCTAAGGCTGTAGCACACATTTTTCCATGGTGCTGTATCATGTTTCAGTCGTGTCTCCCCAGGATGGTTCCAGCACATTCCTGGGAATCACTACCAGGCTTGCACAGCTCTGCTTTCAAATGTGCCAAGCCCATTGTCATGTGGGCTTTGGACTGGGTGTGAACACAGAGGTCAAGAGGCAGGGACAGTGCTGCCTGGGTACTTCACTTTAAATGGGATTGTGTACTGAAAAAACCTTTCCTTAAGGCAGTATTTCATTCAACATAGGATGCAAAAGTTCTGTTTATGGGCAGATATCCATTATCGCTCTCTGTTTTCACATTTTATTTAAAACACTCCCAAATTCTCCTTTGGGCAACAATCCTTCCTATGTTTGGCCCCAGTCCAGGAATGAACTTTGCATGGTATGTGGAAATTGTTGGAAAATTCCCTTCAGCTAATTTTGAGGTATAGCAGTGTAAAGCAGAGCCTTCCACTCCTCCCATCCACATATACACTTTTTTTAGTGAATATAACTCTCCCCTCAGTTGCTGAGGGCCTGGCATTGACAAAAAAACCCACTAGAACAATAGTTTCTCACCAAGTTCCACAAGGACTTCTCATAGCAAAGCTAAGCTAAGCTAAAGGGGAGTGAGATGGAACCAACTTTTCAGTTGTCGATAATAAAACCTGAAGATTTACACAAAACGGGGGAGGGGGGGGGAGGAGGAAGAGAGTGAATAAAACATAGTTCTTCAAGTTTCAGTCATTAAGCTTGTGTGAATGTTTTTCTGTTTAAGAAACAGCATTTTTAATTGTACTCTGTCAGCTTATTTTGATTGATAAAAAGAAAATGTTCCAGAAAGGATTTTTTCCTTAACTAGTATTTAACCGAGTAAGAATTTAATGTTTGTCTTTAATCCTCAACAGCTCTGGAATTATGGGGAAAAGTTAGTTTGATGGCACCTAAAAATAAGGCATGTAAAAGTTAGGCACCTCTGAAAGCAGATCACTGGTGCAAAATAAGCTCGTTGGTCTCACATACATTAGTGCAAAACTGTAATTCCTCTAGATTCACAGCAGTGTTTGGGAGATCAGCATCTGGCCTAAAAGACTGAAGCATTACATTTTTGGAGCTTGATGTTGATGCTGGCTACAGTTTGGTTTAATTTAAGGATAAAAGACACTGTTACAACATCTGGAGAATCAATTCCAGACAAAGCATATACAATGTTGTGATTGCCTTCTATTATATAGTGAAAATCAGTTGCAATTATGTTCTGGAGGTGAAAATCCACTTTTGAGTTTTGGCTCCAAGAAACAGCCTTCCACTTTCTCTATTTCAAAATCAAGCAGAGCCAAGAGAAGTGCCAACATCTTTTAATGTCTCTCCAATGGACAAGTTAAGGGAAAGGCTAATCCTAAGATCACAGCAGAGGAATCCAGGATGGAGAAAGCCAGACAAGGCTTACACATGGCTGGAAAAGGCTCGCCCTGTGGGTGTTATCGCTTGTCAGTCTTTTGGCTAAGATCAAGGGTCTGTAGTGTTTTTGGGAAACACGGGCCCCCCGGTATTGACTGCCTGATTCCACTATGGGGATCTGATAGGATGAAGCAGTTTTATCAATTGAAAAATTAATTGCTGTCTAATAACAGAGAGCAGGGTCAACAGCCATTCTTCTTCATTTCCTTTCTGTAGCATTCATGCTCATTAGTTAACTTCTAAATCTTCCTCCCCTTTCAGATTTGTTTACAGCAGCAGAGAGCCAGTAAAACACTAGAGCATGCATACTAAAAACAGGCCTGCCAAAAGCACTCTCATGCTAATAATACACATCTTTTCAGTCACGTATTTGTGTTGCTAAGTCCTCAGTTCTTGAGGGTTTTTTGTCCAAAAAGACAGTGCACATGTTGAAGTTGTACCAGGTCTCACCATATGGTGAAAGACTTGGATTCTGTAATGTGGTTTATCAAAAGTGAAACCTCTCAGAGGGTACTGCCTCCTCTCACGTATCCATTTGTTTTCAGCGTTCATTGTTTAAAATCAAAGTGAAAAAAACCCACCTTACTTTGTGTTAGATATGGCAGAACATATTGTGTTTCTGTGCCAGAATATCCCTCCTCTTTTCCACAAACAGACTTCTGAAAAGTAGATTTGTGGAATGTTCTAAATGGTCACGGACAGCAGGAAAAAATGGCAATAACCTTAAACCACCTCTCCTGATCTTCAGTCACAGATACTATTGCAAATCCACATATGTCCATAACTTTACTGTTCATATCAAACTCAGAACCAAATAAGATTTTTTTCTGCACACTATTCAGATGCAGTCTGAAACTGATAGCAGAAAAGAGCTACAGGAAGTGCTGAGGTAGTTAAAATCTTGCCTTTAGGGCTGTTCCATGCCTTTAGAAGTACAGGGAAAAGCTTATTTGCAATCCTCTGGACTGCCTGTTCCTGTCAGCAATGTGCATGCCTGACTAGTGGGACATTTCACATTGCATCTTAAGGAGTATTACTGAGTAGCAAACAACTAATAGAAGCCATCAGCATTACCCAAGTTGGTCATGGGGCTACTGAGAGTGTGGGAGATGAGGAGGCAAAGCCAGAGAAGATGCAAGGGATGATGTTGCCAAGCAAGCAATGCAAGGAGGGCAAGAGGCAGTAACTGGAGCTGACAGGAGAGAAAATAGGCGGTAGGAATTAAGAGAAAGAACAAGAGAAGGCAGCAGTAGGAAAGTCAGGCTGCAAAAGCTGTCAGCAACTACCTTATTAGTTTGATTTTCTGGCCAGTCTCTAACAGTCATTCCTGCATCTGGCCCTACCAATGGCTGCTAACGTGCAGTGGTTGGAAAGACATTCTCTTCTAAGACACCCAATAATAAAGATTCATCATGTGAATGCTGCTATTAAAAAGATGCACCATTTTCCCAGCATAATTTTCTCTAGGTTTGGATTCCAGAGCTGAAATCTCCTTTTGCTGCTGCATAACTTGTCATCTATTCACAGAAAAAAATAATTTCCTTACATAAGTATTTTGAGACCAAAACAGAGATCTGTTAACTTTTTCTTCAATCTCTCGGTGTAAGGGAAATTTTCCAGATTGAATCATTTCTGCATTTTTCTTCCAAGAAACTTCCAATTCAACAATGTTCATTTTAAAAAGCATGGACTCCAGAAGAGCTCAGATTTGCTAAGCCAAAAAAATAGTTCAACCAGTTGTGCCCTAAAATATCCTGAGTTCAGCCTAAAAGGCAATGCCCAGCACATCCCTAAGCACTGAGCTTGCAGAAGGGTATTGTATCACCGTCACTTTATTTGTACATGAGGAATCAGCTCTTGGTGGGATTAAAACTCTTATTTGAAAGAGACATTCTGAAACCTTCATCATCCCTATATTTTGTTTTACTCTTTCCAACCAAAGATGAGATTCTTGAATGAGCTAATTATTAACAGTGTGCATTTTCTATTTCGAAGAAGTGAGGAAGTCTTAATTCTAGTGATTGCTATATGCTCCTCGTACATGGAATACAGACTTTCTTTTCAGACTAGTAATTTGCCTTGGTGCTGCAACAGGATGGATTTTTTTCTATCTTCTCTCTGAAAGGATCTAACATTAGGCTCTTCTTTTAATATAGAAAGCTTTTAAAACTCTCAAATGTTTCAACAAAAGACTGCAGTGAACTTTAGACAAGACTTCACTCTTATCCTCACTCACTATTAGAGTGGGGTGGTCATTTCCTATATTGTAATAATATATATTGTAAAAGTTAACGAAACAGTGCCATGTGCAGGTTACTCCCAACTTACACAAGCAAGGAACTTTGCAAAAATTATCTATGCACAACAATCACATTACTTACAGACATCCCAAGGCCCTGAAGTCTCTCTTCTTCTCCCTCAGACTTCTTGTTGGAACATCATCACTGCCTACCCGAAAAATCAGTGATGGACAGTAACCAGAGGGCTGTACCAGAGTAGGAAGCTTTCTCTCCACTTCTTCAACCCAGGCCCAGGGAGGCAGCAGACTTCATTAAGTGGGTTTGGTCTGCATATTGGGCTTTCTGTTCCCCTCCACTGGAGAGCCTCCTATGACAATGACCTGTCTTCTTTTCCTTAGTGAAAGTGGTTTTGTTGAAGGGCATACTCAGTGACACCTCCACTCTATATGAACCATCATCCTTGTCATTGTTTGTTTCCACTCACAGAGCCTCACACTCCATCTTGGGAGATGGAGCAGTTACAGAGGAGATAGGCCTGATGCACTAGGCAGGGCCATAGGAGAAGCTTCACCAGGAGGAGGGCAGTGCAGCCCTGGAAAAGGCTGTCCAGGAAGGCTGATTCTCTGCCCTTGAGAGTTTCAAAGCTCAGTAGACAAATCGGTGGCTGATCTGCTTTCACTTCAGCAATAGACCTGCTGTGAGTTAGAGGTTGGACCTCCAGAAGAAATTCTAGTCAGCAATTCTGTGATTCCATGATTCACTGGATAAACTTCAGGAGCCATGTAGAAGTAGTGCTGATAAGGAATAATATATTACACCTAGATATCATTTTCTCAGACAACTCACACTTAGGCAAATAAAGACATTTCTGCAATGAATGAAAAAGAAGTATGGTAATGCTTAAATGCATGAAGTACATTTCTTCTAAGACAGAACAGCTTTGAGAAAGAGCACCAAGTTTATAACTAGACGAAGCACAGAGACTGCAACCAGAAGAAGATGAAAGGACCTTTGTTCTCTCTTGTACAGCCTTAAGTGCTGTGCTTTCAATGTTTCTCAACGCTGCTGATTTTTCATCAACAGTTTCATAAGCCCTGGGGGTAAAATCTGCCTGAATCAGGATGAACATTACCCTTATAATGGTCAGTTTTAGGAAACAGTTCAGTTCATTATGGGAGCAGACAGTTGGAAGTACCACGGCTTTCCTTCCAGCCACCAGCACACATCACTATCAAAAAAAAAAAGCACCTGCAAGACACATGGGTGGAAGGGTTTTACTGGCCATTGTTTTGTGATCAGTTGGGTGTCTACGAGAGAGAGACAAAAAGATCAAAGGAAGAGACAGATGGTGGCAAGGAAAAAGACAACAACACAGACATAACAAGGGCCAGGAATGTGCCTCCGAGAAAAGCTAAGAGAAAAGGGTAAAAGAGCTTTTATACTAAGTGTTGAATGGAAAATAGACTTGAGCTGTAAACAGAGGCCATGCCTCTTCTGCAACTCTTGTTGTGTGAAGAAAAACAGGGCTTTGTACTTTCTTTACAATTCAATGGGATTGCATCAGAGAAACCTCCTTTCAGAAAGCATAAATTTCTCTTCCTTGTTGGAACCCTCTATGGAAGACTCTAGGACACAGATTTTACTTAAGTTCACTTAAAGTTTGGCCCAACTTACATAAGTTTACACCCAGTCAAGGGAGCCCCTGGTGGTCAAGTGGTTAAGGCGCGGCGCTGTCAACGCCGAGACCTGGGTTCGATTCCCGGTCAGGACACTCCCCAGGTAGATGGAGCTCGTTAGCCCTGTAAGGCAATCCATCTACGTCCTGAGGACCTCGCTGCCACCGGCAGATGAACCTTAGGATTAAAGGGTGGGCTCAGTTCCGCGCACACTGTGTCTCACCTAAAAAATCCAATGCGCAGGCTGGAAGGTGTAAAGACCTTCCCCTGTTCTTCGTTCGCAAAGACTGGCCATTACATTACCCAGTCAGCTCAGAAAGTGATAGTATTGCTGTATTTAGCCCTAAAACAGCACACCCAGCTCAGCATTCAGTCAGTCAGTTATGTTTCTAACACACCTATTGCTTTAACACTGAAAGAGCTGCAGTTCAGGAAGGTTTCAGACCAGCTAGGGTAATGGGGCAGTAATCACTAGTGCAGAGCAGGGTGCTTGTGATTATGTTTTTCAGTAGCTTCTTTTTCATCTTGTGCTTGCCTTGTTTTTCATCAGAGTAGGTCCTGAGAAAATGCTATCACTGTCAGACTTGGAAAAGGACTGAGACCACTTGCTGTAATAGTGACAGTCTGAGTTGTTGAAATGCAAGTGAAAAAGGTTCTGTCTTCATACTTGGGAAATTGACTAAACTGGTGAAATTGTCTATTTCCTCATTTATACTCCTCCTATTCTACTAAGTGTTCATGGAATACAGCTAGTGAGATGAGAATTTGGAGTAATTTGTAGATAGCAAGACATAGAATCATAAAATCATGTAATTGTTAAGGTTGGAAAAGTCCTTTAAGATCACGGAGTCTAACCATCAACCTACAACCACCACCATGTTCATTACTAAACCATGTTCTCCTCATTAAACACCTCCAGGAGTGGTGACTCCACCCCTTCCCTGAACAGCCTATTCCAATGTTTAATAACCCTTTCAATGAAAAAACTTTTCCAATATCCAATCTAAATCTCCTCTGATGCAACTTGAGGCTATTTTCTATCACCCTTGGCACTGTTACCTGGAAGAAGAGATCAACCCCACCTGGCTACAGCCTCCCCTCAGGTAGTTGTAGAGAGCTATATGGTCCACCCTGAGCCTCCTCTTCTCCAGGCTAAACAACCCCAGCTCCCTCAGCCACTCCTCATAAGACTTGTGCTTCAGACCCTTCACCAGCTTTGTTGCCCTTCTCTGGACTTGTTCCAGTGCCCCAGTGTCTTTTCTCTAGGACCCAAAAGTGAACAGAGGTTTCAAGGTGTGTCCTCACCAGTGCCAAGTACAGGGGAGGGATCGCTGCCCTCGTCCTGCTGCCCACACTATGCCAGGAAGTCATTGGCCTTCTTGGCCACCTGGGCACACAGCTGGCTCATGTGCAGCCAGCTGTCAACCAACACTGCCAGGTCCTGTTCAGCCACTCCCTCAAGACTGTAGCACTGCATGGGGGGCTGTGATCCCTGTGTAGGACCCAGCAGGATTCCTATATACAGATATGTCTTTAGTGCACCCACACCGCACAGAAAAGACAGCATGCTAGCGAGATAAGCAGGTTTTTCTCCATTTTGTTTTCTTCTTGGAGTTCAACACAACCTAAACTTCCCATATTTCCAGGACGATATTCAAAACCTGTTCCGAAAACAGTATCCCTCATTGCCATAATGGAGAGCTTCACAGTGAACTTCCTTCATGATATCACTTGGAAGCAAGAGGGCTTCATGCTGAAAGCTGATGGTCCCAAGGAGATTAAGGCCAAACATAACTATGTTAGACACAATTCTAAATTCCCCGAACCAGATTTTTTTGAATACTCTTTCATGTTCGAAACACAGCGTCCCCTGACTTGAGCTGCAGCTGAGAAAGTTTAGCACGCCTACAAGTCCTGCACTAAGAATAAAAGCAATGTAAAATTATTGACAGCTTCTGAAAAGATTGGCTCGAGTGACTCAGCTATCACCACATGGGCGCTGTTTGACAGAAAAAGGGACAGCATCCAACTCTCCAGGGTAGAACATCACCCCCTTGCCATATGCTCTCTTACAAATTCTGCCTCATTCTCTATACTCTTTCCCATTTCTGGGACCAGTGAAATGGGAACAGCTCTTATAGTGTCTTTTTCCATGATCAGTTTCTGGAACTTTCTGTCCTGATTATAGACTGAACTTAGTCATGAAAGAAAACTTGGGTAAACACAAGTAACAAAGTTTTCATCCTTGATAATACTTTCATCTGCTGGCATATGTTTTGCTTGTTTTTAGAGAAGAGGAACAAATTCCCATGTTTGACACTGTGCTGCCATTCACTACCAGAAGGTAGATGGGGCCTTTAAAATGCACTGCACAGATCTCTGCTTCTTGGCTAATGGCATGGCAGAAAATGGTGATTAGGCATCAGAGACCACTACCAGGAGCTGGAACACACACCTTGACTGCCTGGCTCACTTCTCCACCAGCCTCTTCTTAATTCTCTCAGCCCTGTTGAGACCTTATCTTTTCTTTCAGCCAGTCCCATTTCTTCTCATATAGATACAGAACCCTTAGCAGACTACTCAGACAGTCATACATAGTTCCTCTCCTCAAGTTCGTGTTGTGGACTTTGATTTGAAACTGATCACTTTTCCTTCAGAAAATCTTTAGTCAGCAAAAGAATCTTTTTTCCAATTGCTTCATTGTTAGCAACATCTAACAGGCTTTATATAGAAATTTTCCATGAGAAATTAGTCCAGAGCAGACCCTTACCATTGAAATGGTAAATGTTTCACAAAATTATAAGTGACTGAAAACCAGGAAATTTTTCAGGAGGCAAGAGTAACTCTGTCTCCATATGAATACAGGTTGGTTGCGTAAAATCTGGCATTATATCTCCAATTGTTTAAACACTCTATACTCACGATAGTTACACTAATAAGAAGTACAAAAAGAGCCCAAAACAAAACAAAAACCAAACAAAACCCAAAACAAACAAAAACCCAAACAAAAATGGAAACAAAACTACAACCCCACAAAACAATCCAAGATAAAGCATTAAAGACTGTATTAAAATTCTTACGCAAGAGTATTCATAATTTGGCCTTAACAGCGGAATATCAGTTTCCTGTAAATATCATTTGCTGCTTTACCTCCTGCCACACAGCCCCAGTACATGAGATGGACTTGCAAAATAGAAAGGCACCTCTGCAGAGTATCCCCTTCTAGTTCAGACAGTTACTTCAAGACATCCTACAAAAAACACACAATAATTTCACTTCCCTGAACAGCAAAGAAAGAAAGGAACAGAGGTGACTGTTATTTCAAACACCTCATCAAAGATGGCTAACTGATCCCCAGCATTTACTGGGGTTTCTGCCCCTGCTCCTGTACAAAAAGAGGTAAGTAACGGGAACAGCCAGTTTCTACATGTTACAGTTCATGTGAGGTAATGCACTTCTCAGAATGGACATACTTGGGAGAACTTTCCCTGTGGACAGGATGCAGAGTATGCAATGAGTACCAGTTAAAGTACCAGCCCATCAGTCCCTTCGCTGCTAAGTGCTACGATCAGTCTTTATCCGGGAATGTTACGTAAAATGATGTTGATTTTAGCCAAAGTGGAAGGCACCCTTGCTGTCAATACCATTCCTCTTCCTTGGTCTGCAGCCCCCTGTTTTTATTTTGCTTTTGTTTCTTTTCTTTCAGGCTGAAGAGAAGCTGGGCAAGAGATATTTTTTTGGGGAAAAGAAGAAAGAAGACTACTCTGGAATTATTGAAAAATGCAATGCAGGTCTCAACAAAGAGTCACTTAAAGAAAGCTAAAGAGCTCTCTAGAGGTCTTTTTTTCAGAAAACAAAGTTGATGGAAACAGCTGGAGACTGTAACTTGGAAAATCGAGAAAGTAAGATGAATAAAACTTCCTGTTTTCTTCTCTCATCGCAACCTGCAGGGGACAAGTTTGGGAGACAACCTCTTCAACTCCTTTTCAAAACAGATTAAATTCCCAAAGGGTTCAGGTTTGGACTATTTTTTTTGAACAAAAATATCAATTATTCTTTTGTAGAGTGTTAGAGGGTTTTCACCTCAGCTACAGCTTGTGACAAATTAAATAAATGTGGCAGATCCACTACTTAACTCTGATTAGCATAAAAATTGGTATTAATAAGCCTTAATCTTTAAGACTTATATATACCATTATTTTCAACTCCATGCCTCAGGAAAGCATTCTTAGATTAGTATCTGGCAATTAACTATTGTTATCCTACTCACCAGTGCTATAATTCACTGAATGTGAATGTACGGTCATGAAATTTGGCTTGTAGATGCTCCTACTGCAGGTGACAGGACTTAATTCTGTACCATTTCCCCAACTGCTTTCAATTATCCCTTTGGGTGCACAAGTTGGGACACTTCAAGGCTCATACAGATAACAAATTACTGACGTGTCTCACACCAAGCACTCAAGATTTAGATTTTATTATTTACACAGGTGCACCTCAGCACAGAGCTGCTGTGGAATAAAGTTGCCTCAGCTTCTCTCTCAGGGCACTACACTGCAGTAAGAACGGTGAAAACATTGCTAAACCCCTTCAAAACTGTTACATAGAAATCCATAAAAATCAGTAGAAAAAGAATACCTCATTTCTATTCCTAGCAATGCTATTGACCTCTGAGAAGCTGGCCAAATGACTCAACTCCTCTACAATCCCATTTCCCACAGCTGAGAAGGGGAAATAATGACCCTTGGGCAGGACACCTTATGATTTCTGCCCTAAAGATTTAGTTTTGTCATGAACACTGAGCAAGGGCCTACAGTCAGAAAACAATGACAACTATTTCTTAGTCTAAAGATTTCAAATATTCAGGAATACTTCAGGATATTCAAATACTTCATGAATCTGTTATGATTCTATATGGTAGACCCACTGTAATATTATGGTTTATATGGTTTCATAACTGAATTTAGTAGTTTTATTTTTGATGGTTTAGTTTTATTACTTTCCAGTGGTAGCATGAATGTTACAAATGAAGATGGCTCAGGTGTTCTAATATACTCCTTGATGAGATTTTTAGTTTTTTTTTTTTCTTATAATATCTATATCAGCTCTACCTCTATTTCTGTAACCCGGTTATTGTACTCTCATTTTGACAATTATTATGTTTATTATGCATCACCCCAACATTACTTTTCAGTTATAAGGCCAGGCATGTGTTCAAAATAAAAACCAGCTATGGATTTCAAAAGAGAATTAAAATATACTTACCACCACGTAAAAACTGTGCCCAGATAGAATACTTCAGAGTAGTTGTGTGCAATCTCACATTGCTAGGTTCTTCACTACCTCCCCAAGGAAACACCTGGAGCTCAAAAAGAGTGTTATTTATACTTTTTAGTGTACAAGACATTTGTTTAAATTACATCTAAAATTTTAAACAAGCTCTTAAATCCCACATGTGTGTATAAGTTACTCAAACTGTAAAACATGCAAAAGACATCTAGAAATTCCTGTCAATACAATAACAGGGGTCACAACCACAAGAACTAAGCACATCTGGGCATTGGGCATATATGGTAGAGCA
>NW_020955871.1:80428-84450 GCF_003031625.1 Empidonax traillii
GACATTTGTTTAAATTACATCTAAAATTTTAAACAAGCTCTTAAATCCCACATGTGTGTATAAGTTACTCAAACTGTAAAACATGCAAAAGACATCTAGAAATTCCTGTCAATACAATAACAGGGGTCACAACCACAAGAACTAAGCACATCTGGGCATTGGGCATATATGGTAGAGCAAAGGTAGGTACAGCTATATCTGCAATCTGCAATGGGAAAGAGATGAAATCAATATAAACTGAGGAACCATTCCTTATGTTTTATCAGTATTCACTGAATAAGCACTGATTTTCATTGTCAGGGATGTCTTCTGAAGATCTGGATCCTCATGCATACCTATATCTGAAGCTCTACATTTATTATTTAGGCCCTTGGGTCCTAAAATGTTCTATTGGAGGCCCAAAGCCAGTCAAATTTTATCCTTATTTTATTCCGCACTATATTCTCTCTCACTGTTTTTACCTCCTTTATGTAGAATCAAGTGAGTGTGAAATATCTCTGATTCCAAGCAATACAGAACCAAAGGAAATTATTTTGGGGCCCATGGCATTCACCAAATGTGCCCTATGGTTGGAGACACCAGCAGAGCTGGACGTTGGCCATTGGGCACCAGGCAGCCTCGCTGGCATCAATGATCATTCCACTTCCCTGCAAAAGCATGGATCTCACAGCTGAGGACTTGGCTCTGAGTCACTCTTCTCTCTTAAGGAGAAGGTTTCAGGGCTGTAAAGGACCCCTGCCCTTCCTGCTCTGTTCTATCCTGTTGCACTAACCCTTCATGCATTTGCAAACAAGCAGCAGACACAGATTAAAAATGCCCCGAAGTGTTTCTATACCTTCAGGCTTACTTATTTGACATAAGCATGAACCAAAGCAGATTAACCAGAGCGTGGGGCACAGCAGAGATTTAGGTCCGTATCTCTACCACAAACTACTAGACATAGCAAAAGTGCATTTTTACCATTCAGTATGCAGCTGGAGCCATGCAGTTTTTCCCCAGGCACACCAGGGCTACCAGGGTATTCCCAGCCTTACTCTGCATCAGTGAGTTATTCCTGCTGATCTCAGGACCTTCAGGATATTCGAAGCTTTGCAATGTTAGAATGGCTGGCTGCTTGAATTGTTCTCTCTACATTTAATTTTTATGCAAAATTTTGAGCTGGGGTCAATAGTATCATTGGAACCAGCTGAAGATTTCACATAAAAATTACATTAGAATGTTTTTAGAGTGCCATGCATGCTAGGCACACTTGCCCAATGGTGCTTTCCCACTTTCCTAGAAATAAAAGTAAACACTGCAATCACATCACAAATAAAGGCAAATGTTTCTAGTAGTGCAGCAAAATGTTGCTTCCAATAAGCAGCAAAGGGTATTTTTATCTCCTTGTGTAGCACTCTGACTGTCTGATCACTTACACTGAGCACAGAGCCATTTGCAGCGTTGCCCCGAAAGGCATCCTCATTTCTGTCCTCTACCTTGTCAATAAGAAATCTTTCTATTTCTATAGTAGGGACACTGACAAGCTCTCCTCTAGTCACAGCCTAAGGAGGTAACAGCCTAGGGCTGCGCTAAAAGGTGCTGCATGATGTGTCTGCTGGCTTGGCTGTGCTCCCTTACGAATAGGCTGGATTTTGCTCTAATTCAAGTCTATTCATCTGACTTTGGGGAAGAAAATTAAATGGTTTATCATGCAGTGCTGTTTCAGGAATACAAGAAATGTCTAAAGAAATTAATTGGGAAGGAGGTTTCTGACTCATTAGAGATTTCCATTCCAGGTTAAATAAAATTTAAGAAATTCTCATTGTGTTGCCATACATTTATTTCTCCAAAATCATCCCTGGGGGGACTTGTTTTGGCGGAGGCTCTCTTTCAGATGACACATGACAGGATCAGTCTCTGAGGGAAAGCTATAAACAAGTCAAAGGTTTTCAGTTATTTCCTCAAACAAAAAAATACATCAGGTAGGACCCTATTTCCCTCAGGAAGGGTATATGTTTATAAGCCTAGAGAGAAAATGCAAGTACCTGAGGAAATGATTGAAATTAACTCGAAAGATTGCCAACTGTCCTTCACAGCCAGATCAAAATGGAAAGATAGTTATCAAATTAATTAGGTTTTGATACAGGCCTGTATATTTTTTCTAGATAGTAATGCAAATTTGTGTAATTGAACAAAGTTCTCACATTATTTCAGGACAGAATTTTCTGCAGAACTTAGGAAACTTTTCTGTCCTTGAGGACAGAAAAATATATGGCAAAAAACCCCCCCAAACTAATGCCTTTTCAGCTTGACTAAGACTTTAGCCAGTGGAACACTGCAAGTGACTTGCCAGGGAGACTTGAGGGAGAAGAGGTACTTGGGTAAATTGGAGTGCTGTTTGGGTACAGAAAATTAGACTGATATGAATCTCAGTTCAAAATGTGATATGAACAGGAACAGTTAAAAATAATCTGAAAAATTATCCTTTAAAGAAAATCCAAATAATAAATTAACACTGATAAAATAAAATAGCCAATAATGACAGCGACTTTGAGATGACATGCATCCTAATAAATGGTGTGAGGAGGAAGAACAGAGGGATATTTTAAAATCTATCATCAGTCTGCGCAGAGAAGATTTATTTCCCCATAAAGACATGACAAAAATACAAATAAACCCCTAGATTTATGTTCCCTAATCTTCTAATCAAGAAAATATTGAGAGCACAATATTCAAGAATATCCAAGGATAGATATAGCTGGCTTCAGATGCACTCATAGGTGCTGAAAATACAGGGATCACCCACGGAGCAGCTGCTACATCAGCAATGCACAAAAGTGAGTTCAGGACACATAGGACTTGAGCCACAAAGCAAAATTCACTGCAGCATACATGCTTTCAGCATGTTAATCAAACTGATTACAACTGTTTTAAGCCACATAAAAGGAGAGCTCAAAAATGAGGAAACTAATGAAGGTCAGAACCAAGAAAAACAATAGAGTTGAATGGTCCATGAAGCATCAGCAATAGACATTATACTCACATTCAAGAAGTGTGGGCAGAAATATAATGCATGTACACCATTGATCTCAGTCCTGCTGAAATTATCTGCAGTTCTGATAATCTCCATGATAAACAAGTCCACAATGCAGAGTCATATCTCAGGTTTGAAACACTCAATTTTTCTGTTTCCAAAATCCGTAACCATTTCTGGTTTATTACACGGGTCAGGGTACAGAGCAGGGCGGCTGCTCACAGAAAATGATGAGCCACAACTTTGCCATGGTGGGGCTGGAGTTCAGGTGCTCCCGTTTCCATTGTCCAGTTGCTGTGGATTCACATAGACAGGGGTGGGGTGGCCTCTCCAGCACTGAGGGGTGTCCTGCATGCCCTAGCACTGATTCCAGTGGTGTGGCCTTTGAATAGCAACAAGTCAACAGCATCTCTGAAGAACAACAATATGCTCTTCCAGAGGATCTGGGCAGTATCTCGGGAGAACGAGGGCCTCCAGGAGAACATCCAAAGGGTGTTTTGATCATATGAGAAAATAGGACACCCTTGAAAAAAGTGCTTTATGTCTATTGATAGAAAGGATAAAAGATAAAAGCTTCCAGAGTCTACAGAAAAAAAATTAAAGAGCCAGTTGAAGCCTTGGAATCAAATACCAGATAAGAAAGCTGCAGGGGCTTCAGTATGGGTTCAAACAGCACAGTTCATGGAGTTTGACTCATTTTAGAGGGTTCAAGTTCTGGGTGGAGATGTATGACTACCACAGGAAAGTTCATTTTGTTCTGTTTTGATTGATACGTTCACAAATTTTGTGATGCCAGTCTTAAGCAAGCAGTTGAATTAAGCAGCATCAGTACAATCAATAAAGCGTGGTGGTCTCTGTAATGTATTCTGGACCTTTCAGCCAAACAGAGTCAGAGCTATTTCATCAGAACACTCTCCCTTTTGTTCTCAGAGTAACTGCATGCAGCTATAACTGGAGATGGATACATGAATTTGTATTAAGCAGACACTGCCTAAAGGGAGGTCTACCA
>NW_020955871.1:87201-127287 GCF_003031625.1 Empidonax traillii
CTTCTCCTCATCTCATACCGATAGATTTGACCTTGTTAGCCAAAACAAGAATGATGCCGTTGGTAGCTGGTGAGAAGTGGAAGACACCCGTAGGATGACATCTCTCTCTGACCTCTAACAGAGGAAAAAATGAATGCTTTAAGAATGGCCCCCAAGCATAACCCAGAGCATTCCAAGAAGAAGAATATTATTACAACCTGTCCATCTTCTGTAACGTCTTCAATCAGGGGTTACATTTTATAAAATGCTAGAGAATCATTCTTAGAAGTTATCACATAAGCCAACCCTTAAAATTTCTCCACTTACGGATTTTCTGGTGTCCAAAAAGTCGGGCTGAAGCTTTTTACTACAGTGTGTTGCAGTAATCATCAGGTCTTGATCCATAGGAGTGTTGATGCGCATTCCCGCTACAGACTCAACATAATCCTACTGAAATCATGATCAGTGAGGAAATGCAAATCCATTAGAAGTCAGATTCAGTTTAAGCATATGCCTAAACTACTCATTTACAGTAACTGATGATACTGTAACTGCCAGGAAGAAGTATATGTTGAGAATGATATGCAGCAAAAGAGGGAGGGGCTTCCCAGCACAGAAACCACTTTGTGAAGATTTGGGACTATGTGAAAAATGGGATTGTTCTTAGTTTGGGCAGAGCAAAGGATCATATGTGGGTGAGAATAAAGGCAGTTCTGGGTGAAGAGTAAGAGAGTCCAAAATGGAGGTGAGAGGTGTTCCAAAGTCCGTGGGAGAACAAGACTGATGATGTGGTAGGTCCTTCCCACAGGCTACAGTTCTTCATGAACTGCTCCAGTGTGGGCCTTCCTATGGGGTGCAGTCCTTCAGGAACAGACTGCTCCAGCATGGATCTTCCATGGGGTCACAAGTCCTGCCAACAAAGCTGATCCAGCTTGGGCTTCCCAAAGAGTCACAGTCTGCACAGGGCGTTCACCTTTTCTAGTGTAGTGGTCCTTCAGGGGCTTCGGGTGGATCTCTGCTCCATAGTGGACCTCCATGAACTGCATGGGCACAGCTGTCTCCCCATGGTCTGCACCACGGTCTGCAGGGGAATCTCTTACTCTGGCACCTGTAGCACCTCCTCCTCCTCCTTCTTCACTGACCTTGGTGTCTACAGAGTTGCTTCTCCTACTGCAACTGCTTCTGCACAATGACTTTTTTTCCCTTCTTAACACGTTACCCAAGAGGCTCTACCACCTCAAGCTGCACTTGTATAAGCAGATTCTTTCCTCCTTTCTACCTAAGGCAAGATACCATGATAGCTGTTTCTCAGGAGAAACCAAGAAGCTTTAAATTTTCAGATTCTCTAAACATCAGAAGACAGAAACCATCTGCATATTTTCATTATGCAGTCACTCTTGCAATGCCCCACCACACAGATGGGTAAAATTAACTGCAGGGAAAGGTGGTGTCCTCTAAAATAATACCATGTGTGACTCAGCAGCTCTTATATACTTTGTGAAACAAATGCTAGTAATTCAGTGGTTCTATAGCATATAGGCTCTGCCCAGAGCGAGCATTCAGCAAGGCCAGGAAGTTTATTTGGTGAATAGGACTTAGCACTTGTTGCAGTAATGAAGGCTGACAAGCTGATAGTGAAAATCCAGTATGGTTACCAATCTGGTTGGTAACCAAGGGAAGCCTGCTACCCTGTGCCAGAGAGTAAACCTTCATTTCATGGGAGTCATACATGGAGGAAATCTGCAACAGAAATAGCATTGAAAGCTGCAGCTGTTTATGGAAAGTAATTAACAGGCATCTAAACTAACATCAAACGAATAACAGGAAGACAAATGAAGAAAACACGGAATATGAAATGTGAACATCATAGGTCTGTTTTCTGACAATGTATCACCTATCTTTGCTGATTTTGGAAAGCCATGAGTATGATCTTCTGTTATTACCTTCATTGATTTGTACTGCATCACCTTTCTTGATGTAAAAATTTCAAATTGGTCAACCAACATACGTGTTCCTTCAAAATGTATTGAAAAACAGGCAAAAAAGCTCCCTCCTGGTTTTGAGGGGGAAGGGGGATTTGTGTTTTTTTGGCTGGTTGGTTGGGGTCTTTTTGTTTGCTTGTTTGTTTTTTGAGTATACCCTGCCCTTTTCATCCGTGTTGCCCTTCAAATGTGCATGTCAGAGCTTTTAAGTTAACACAGGCCCAGTGTCAAAAGTGTGACTAGAGCTGTTCCCAGAGAGGAGCTACAGACCAGATGTGCATCACATCCTCTCGCCACCCCACTGCAGAGGCACTGAATGTTGTTTCGCACTGGTATACTTTCCAGCTTGTTGCTGCAAAAGAGAGATGCCACTCTAACTCTTTTAAAATAAAGTATCAGTTACGTTAACATTTTAAAGGAAAAAGCAAACAAATTTGTTGCAGCCTTTGGAGTTGAGTCCAAGGCAATGAGGGATGTTTCACTGCCAACAAATCCTAGCCCAGACAGTTTGGGATGTATTAAAGGAATAATGGAAATTTAAGATTCTTATCCTCAGCTCAAACTCTTTTCTTAATAAAGTGTCACATCTCTTCCCTTCTCACACAGATTTTTCTCATTAAAAATCCTTGCTTTTTCCTGATCAGAAAAAAAAAAAAAAAAACATGGATCTGGTCCTATACAGAGGAGAACACTGCTGGATTACAGTAGCAGAAGAGGAGGGAATGGCAAAAAAGCAGTAATGACTGTCATTGTGCATATGACATATGTTGATAAGGCCGTGGCATCCACCACAAAAATAAAAAAGAAACTGAAGGAAGTTTTGCAGTCAGTGGTTTGGCAATTGTAATGGAGAAACAATGCATAAGTCCACAGGAGGGGGGAAGCCTGTGGTGGTCCTCAATCTGTTTATAATACAGAATACTTGTTGAGTCTTATTTATAACATGCACCACAGAGGTCCTGCATAATTACGTTGGCAAAAATTTCCAGTGTAGATGCTGTTTTACCACAGTGTTAGTGCTCAGGCAAGCATGGCATCCCACCAAAAACTGTGAGAAGGCATAACAGCTTTTATAACTGTGTCCATATAAACTGCTTTAGCCACGTGCCACCGAAGCAATTCAGTGTAAAGGACTCTGAAGTCTCGTTTCACTTGAAGTTAAGGGAAATGAAGCAGGCAGGTATAGGGAGACAGGGAAACAAATGGGGTAGAGGAGTTTCATGTGTGTGTCGGACACATAGTGAAGTACTCATGGGAACACTTCAGCACTGCCTCCATCTTGAAATTATACAGGTGATCTTGAGTAGGTAATTCAGGTAAAGAAAGGAAAAACATTAGAAATTTAAACCAAATATTTTTGACTAATCCTTATATCTCATCCCTAAACTTCTAAACTTGTATACCTGATTTTAGAATCTGTTTCCTTTTCTCAGTTTCCATTTAATACAATATTGAATCTATTTAAGTATTTTTCATTCATTAACTTCTCTTCATTACAAAGAAAATTAGTAATGCCTTGGCCAAGAAAACACCAAGACCAAGGGGCTATAAAAGGCTGATGCCTTTATATGCAAATGCATATAAATCCACAAACAAAACCTTTGCAGCTGCTCCCACTCTATATGTAGAGCTGCATATTGCACCAGCAGTTGATCTGTTCCTAGGTTGCTATTCACCTAAACCATAACCTTGAACCAGCTGATGAATCTGAGGAACTGAGCTGCCTAGATTGGAGATCTGCAAGAGAACATCTGGCTGACACCAGCGTTCCTTCTAAAACCAAACACATTTTCACAGATTTTCACAGTCTTCCCAGAAAATTAGGGTGTGGGCAGAGAACTTGTTCTTTCAGTGAGCAATGCCATGAAGTACCAAGATCATTCTGAAGACTGCAGTCACAATGTTTCTGTGGCAATTAATCAGCCTGAATAGTAAGCGATTGCAGTGCTATTTTCCTTTTCCACACTTCCTTTGGGTGTTTCACAGTGTCCCTATATGATATATTCCCTTCAGCTACATATTAAACCAAATTCTGAGAGAAAGACAAGGAAGGTTCAGATCTTCATCCCTCCAAGCCCAGCTCTCAGCAGCTGGATGGTCATTGTCCTGAATGCTCACTGAGTGGATCTCCTCTGTGCTTTCACACCACTCACGCTCTGTCCCAAAAAAGGAGGCCACAAGATGTGCTGAGCTCTGTTCTCAGTTGTTGCTGATGCCAGGAAAGCAGATTGGCTCTAAGAGGAGCAGGGTAGAAGGATAGAGCTCACACAGACAAGGAAACCAAAGCCTGTCTGCTTCCATTGCTTCATACAGTGGGTAAGATGAACACAGTCCTCACCTCACTAGCACCTCTGGCAGCTAGTCATAGTCACAGAAATTTTGGGAATGAAAGGGTGATAAGTTCACATTTCAGATGAATCATCCGTTAGGAAAAAAGAGCTAAAAAATCTGAAACAATAGAGACCTCTCAATGGAGTAAAGCAAATGATTTGAACCAGAACACACTTTCCATTGTCTTTCTCAAAGAAATTTGGTCTCTTTATCCAACACATGTTAGCTTTGGATATCTGAACTAATTCAAATCAAGGGCAGAATGTAGCCAAATGCCTTATCTTGGCTGCAGTTCTTTTTGAACATTAGTGAGACATTTTATTGCATTCTAATACTGCTGTACATATCAGCACCTGCTCCATGTGCATATTTTAAGGTTTATGGTTTTATTGGTTTATTGTGAATTTCCTGCTCTTTCTTTATTGAAAGCAGAAAGCTGTGATTTTTCACGCCTAGATTAAAAATACGGGCAATGGTTGTCACATTTTAGCAGTTCAGATGCAAGAATTTCAGCTTCCTGTCTAAAAATCATCCTGCAGATTTTATCGCCTTGCAATCTCATTTATAATTTCCAAACATAAGTATTCAGTCCAGAGTGGCTGGCAGTTTTTCCTAACAGAGGTTTGAAAAGCCATTGAGCCATTCTTTGGAGATTTGCACTTGGAGAAATCATGGTGCATTTTTCCTATTAATTTTTTTCACATAACACAGCCCCTTTGACAAGAAGGGACTTAAAGAACCTAAGCTTGATACCACTGAAAAGAAACACTACTCTAGAATTAATCAGGATCTGTCATTTTGTCAACAAGATCTGTTGAGATTTGTTCCTGTTTCAAGATAAACTGACATTGGATTAGCATAATCTAATATTTTAAATTCCTAAACTGCTAGCTATTTCCTCAACAATTTTGAAAAATAAGGTTTAGGCATGTCAGGCTTCTGTTAAATAGAAGAAGCTGAACAGATCCATATTCTTGTTAAAATAAAGGCAGAAAAACTGTTTTTTCTGAAACGGATCAGTGGGCTGTTGACATGTTGTCTGTGCCCATGGCAAAAATTACTATCCAGCTTGTAGACATGATAAAGATAGATACATGAACCTCTGGCATTAGAAGTAAAATGGCCCCGTGCAGTTTAATAACAAATTGCTAATATCAAAATACCAAGTAAGTCTTTACTAATACTTCCGAATTATCTTCAGATAAAACCAAACCACATTCCATTTATCTCAAAGCAGTGTTTTAAAGGAAATGAAGCTCAGTAGTGGAAGGCTAAGAAAAATACTGCCCTGCTTTCTCATAGTTTCCTTTTAAATTCAAATCAGCCTTAACGTCTACTTTCTAGCAATGGACACAGTCTCTGGAGCAAAGCCTATAGCTCCAAGCGTAAGGTGCTACCCTAATGGCACGAGCCAGCATTTATGAGCTCTCACAGCTGGGTGTTGGTCTCCAGGTTACAGATTATTCACAGACTGAAAAGTATCTTCCCAGCAGGGTTCTGATCTGAGCTAGGGATCTCTCAGCATTTCCACCAGTAACAAACTGAAAGAAGAACAAAAAAAGTAGATGGAAAGCCCCATGATTAAAAAAGAAGTAGGCATAGCTTTGCTGCTGCTTGAATAGTAACTTGTTGAGCTGAGAAGACCCTGGAGAGAGTGGGACAGGAATTCGAACACACTAACTTATGAATGAATTCTGCTTTCCTTTTGGGGTAAAAGAGGAAAAGAAATAAGGAAACCACGTGTGGTGGTCCTACGCTGCTGCAGTGCTGACTGTGACCTGCCGTGAAAGTACAGCCACATACCCCTGGCATTGTGCATCACCTGAGAGTGCAGGAGAAAAGAAAGGAGCAAATTGTGCTGTCATGAAGCCTTCTCCCAAGCACTGTGGCTGTAATTTGTTGGCCTGAGCTGCTTCGTCAGTGTGGAAATTAAGGTTACTAGAACGTACGTCCAACCTGCAGGCAGGAAAAGTGCACAAGCCTAGAGTGACCTCCTGACTGACCTCCTATCCCCCAGATAGGACTGCAACCCATGGAACACTTCTCTTTTTTTCCTTTTTTTTTTTTTTTTTTTTCCTTTTTTTTTTTTTTTAATGACTCTAATTAGGGACTCAGCTATATACTGTGAGTGCAAACATTAAAGACCACAAGAAACTGAACAGGAAAACCGAAAGTGCTACACTTGAGAACGAATAGCGCTGGCTGGCCCAAACAGTCATTTAAAAATACAATAGGGACAGGAAAGACACAGCATGTGAGCAGACTGTCATGAATGGCTCTATTTAATGCGGGGGAAGAACCAAAAATAGAGTTTTCTAAAATAGCCAGGTCTGACATTCCCTGCTAGAAAGGGTTTCACAGCATGCTCCTGAGATGCCCCCTGCCAAACGCCAGAGTAGCACCGGTGCTCCCCTTTCACCCTCTACTGCTCAAGCTCAGCAGTGTCTGGCAAAGAACAACATGTGCTATGGGGCTGATGAACTCTACAGCAGGCCAGGGTGCAAGTGGAAGCCACAGTGCTCCGGAATAAAAGAGCCACTTTCAGTCTACAGACCCAGCAATTGGATCAGTTTACCCAAATCCAGTGCCTGTTGTCAGGAAGAAACAAACTGTTTTCTTTTGACTTTGCAACCTGCCCATTCTTCCACACACATTCAAAAAAGAGAAAACTTGTGGGTAAATGGATGTGGTTTTGTTTCTTAAGCTAGCCTTTGTCTTTTTAATTTCCTTATTTCCTTTTCACAAAGAACATTTTCCCCTCCATCTTAAGACTGGAACGCATAGGAGAATCCTCATTTCAAACAATACTTTTGGCTACAATGCCTGTATTTTGTAACTACATTTGTTTTAAATGCTGTCCAGCTATTCTGGTTATATCCTAGGGCCATTTTCCCTGGTTTTAGCTCCGAAACAAATGATTTATTTTCTGGTTATTACTTAAGTGTATATAGATGTGATCTTCGAAGGAGCCTCATTTGTCTTTATTCAGGATATTCAGTAATCAGGCACAAGAAACTAATCAAATATTATTTTCAAAAAACTTTAGAGCAGTGCTCTACAGCTGTATGTAAGTAACCTTTCTAATGGGAATTGATGTCTTCTAGGGTTTTGTGTTTGGAGGAACATGTGTTCAGGGACCTCACCAGCTGCCTATGGAAAACCATTTTGCTCCTTAAGCAAAAACATATGTCAGGCCAAGGTAAGGGAAGCATTTGAAAAAAAGACAAATGTCTTAAAAAGTGATGCTGAAAACTGTCAGACAGCTAGCCATGCACCACAGGAGGTGGTAGTGGATTTGATTCTCCCCAGAGCTATAGGAAGGCAGGGTGCTCTGCAAAGGAGTGAATTTCCATACTTAACCTGTGAAGGCAGGAGGCAAAAAAAATAGAGCTACAATTAGCAATTTGGCAGCAGCTCTGTTTTGACTGAACAAGGCCCCACAGACTTGTGAGCAATGTGCCAGCTCAGTTTGCCCATAGACAGCTTCCCGTGGTGCCGCTGATGTCAGCACTTCCTGCCTGGGTCTGCTTCTGCTCGCCAGCAGCCAGCCAATGCTTCTCCCACAGGGCCCCTATCAGCCCCAGGGGCAACCTTGCCAAACCAGCAGACCATTGCCCAGAGCTGGGAATGTGGGTTTCTGGTAGCCGAGAGAAGACCGACAAACAGACAGTAACAACTATAAAACGCTCAGGATGGTAAAACAGAGGGGCAGAGACTGGAGATGGCCTTCCAAAGATCAAGGTCCAGCAGCTTGCCAGTACAGCCCTGTGAAACATAACACTGAGGAATGGATTTGAGCTTTTAATGCCTATGCAAAATAAGCCCAGCAGTGTGCAGGTGTCCTGAGTAAATGTGGGGGCTAGAGGAGAATCCATGTTGCTATAAACTCACAAAAGAATTTGCAAGGCATGTGCAACGTCTTGTCCATTCTCCCTCCTGCAATGTGTGCCTGTGTTAACTGTGTACATACAGATCCCACATGCTCTACTTATTAACCTTGCTCTTTGGTGATGCTCTTGTAGTGAATACAACAATTATCAATGATTAATTATACTCCAAGTAAGTCAGGTATGAATGTAATCTCCCACTGACAAAAGGGGCCAAAACAAGGAAGAGGCTGTTACATCTGTCATATAAATCACACCTGAGTCAATGAGAGTAACAGCAATAAAAAACCTTGGCTACTGTACCTTCACAAATACCTACGGAACACCAATAGTAGGAGAATAAAAATAAATAAGAATAACAACAATCCTAACAGTCACAATATCATCTAGATACATCTTTTCAAACTGACATCAAACAACAACATGAAAGTGCTTCTGGAAGGAGTATAAATTAGCACAATTTGCTCTGCTGGAGAAATGTATCTGCATGGTAGATAGACATCTCCCACAGATACACACCTTAGCACCTGAATTCAAGGTTCAATACCTTCTCAGTATCCTCCCTTCTCCAGCATTTTATCCTAATCACCATGTCCAGCTAATCCTTGCAAGTCAGCCTCCCAACCTGATTTTGGTCTCTCTGTCTATACCGTTGTTCCTCTTCCAGCCTGCCTGGGTGCAGAGGATAGAGGATTCATTAGAAAGCCAGGTGTGCAACCCCTCTGACCATGTACAGACTAAGCAGTGGGAAATGGGCATCACAAAGTCCTTCTGGCACCATCCCCAAAGCCTGAGCCTGAAGCATGCAATGCCAGGTCTGTCTAGCATAGGAAGCTGTAGAGGTTCTAACACATCACAAAGATTTTCATTGCTAAATTCTTCTGAATATGAATAAATTGCAATTTGTCAAAGGTTTATGACTTTGCAAAGCATGAGCGGGTTTTCCCTCAAGGACTAAAAAGCACATCCCTGACAGAAAGGCAGTTCTAGTGCCAAACCAAGAACCACACTGCAAAGCTCCAAGACACTTGAACTTCCTAAAGAAAAGGTTACCTAACCTTTTTTAGCTTTGGAAACCAGTGCATTGTTTATCCTTTGCCTTGTTCTCATTAACAGCAGAACTACTTTGACTGAGAGTTTCAGAAACAAAAATCTGCCAAAGGCATGGAAAAGTCTCCTAAATGAAGTTTTGGAAAAGCTGTGGAACACAAAAACCACAATTTTACTGTGGGAAATAATTAGCAGTCTGGGTAACGGGGCTGCCAACCTACTTAAAATCATACTGAAATAACCAGTGTTAGAGTGGTGAGGTAACTGGACCTCTCCCCGATGTGAGTACCTTTTATACCTGCACCCCAAACCACAGGCTCTCCTGTCCATGAGAGCAGGGACTCTCCCGTGCACATTCCCTCTCCCAGGCCACCATTTGTTTCAGTGACTGGGATGTGCACGTTCAGCAGACACTGGCTTGGGAGGCGACTGTAACCCGCTGCAGAGCAGCAGATGCCAGTGACACTAGGACTTGTCTGACAGGTTTCACTACCAAGAATCTAGTGTTTCAGTCCAGCAGCATGAGGCCAGGAAGGAGCTCATGTGTCACTGAGGTCCCTGCACTTCCCCACAGAAGACACTCTACGCCACAAGCGGCTCATCCCGACACGGCTCATAGACTAAATAGCTAAATCTCTTTCTTCCTCCAGATCTCTACAGACTCTCAGGGCCATAATATACCCCATAATGTATTCCCTCAAAGCCTGCAATAATTCACATGTCATAATACACCAAGGACACAGGCCAACAAAAGCAGATTAGCATTTCATCTTACATTCTGATCTCTAAAGTTATGTTAAAAAAAACCAAATTGAAATGCAAGGCACTTTTTTTTTTTACCCCGTTTCTGGTTTATTATTACAATGAGCTAAACAGGCCTAGCAGAAACATTTGATCCACATAGAACAAGATTTAATTTGAGCCAAAAGACCACTTCCTCCATGTAAAAGGATGAACAAAGATCAGGACAATTCCAAGGGCTGGCAGAGGGAAAGTCTGGACCTCAAAGAGTTAGCAAAACCCTTTGCAGAGTTTTAGGAGAACTCAGCAACAGTGTCCTCTCTGTTTCCGCAAAGGACACAGTCGGGTAGATTAATTTTCCTTTTCCAAGAAATAATCAGGTCTTAGGTTAAATTCATATATGGTAACATAAAAATCAAATCACTCTACGGAAAAGCATCTCTTATATATCAAACAAAAATGCACTTGTGAAAACATATGGCAGGAACAAGTTGGCATATCTTCACATTTACTTATCCTGGCAAAGAGAGGAAGAAAGAAAGTATTTATAATAATTTGTTCTTTATTACGGTGTTTTGCTTTGCTTCCAAGATTATTATAATGTTTTTCACTAGTTAGCAATCTGCTGAGTTCCTACTTGCATTGATCTTCTTTTCTATCTGCCTTTCCTTTGGTGTTTCTTTCTTAGGTTCAGGTACATATTTTATACATACTATCTATTTTTCCTTTGTTTTTCTTCTTTCTTTTTTAAGTAGATCTCCCCTATTCTTTTTCCTGGGTTATTTAGGGTGAATTTAATGTCACAGCAGAATTAACTTCAGCATGGAGTTCGTTTCATGCTGGGACTAGTGAATGAATGTTGCTGGACACTAGCAAGTGCTGACAAAGTGTTCTAGCCTATTAGCAAGGGGTGTCTTCTGAACCTGTTGGAGGAGTTGCATTTACCTTCCTATTTACACAGGTAATTTCACTCCTAATCTCAATGCATGCAACAGCCAAATAAACTAAACCTGAATGTACTGGCGACGAACAGAGGCTGCTGAAAGGACAGATACACACCAAGCTGACAAAAAGCCATGCATGGCATCTTTAGAAATATGTCAGGAAGGCACTAAACCTTATCTACCTGTGTTCACAGGAAAGTTTTCATTCATTCTCCTAGCAGGCTAAAAGAGTTGACTAAAAGAGCTGTTTCCAGCTGCGGTGTCTGAGAGCAGCCATGAAGTCACATCCACACAGAGGTATCCAAAAACCATGCAATGCAGTCTCTTTAGGGAATGTGATGGACCTGGTCACTTCTTTTCTTTGTTCCTATTCCCCAGCCTACTCTGCTTGCCTTCTCTGTTTCATCTTCAGCCATGATGATTTCTTTTTCCTCTTTAAAAGTAGTGGTTGACTTACTATCTAGATAGGGATTCAGGTCACAACTGGGATAGTTACACAAAGTCCTCTTCCCATATGCAGGATGCATGGCAGCATTTGAAATCTTCACTTCTCTTAGGTTTCCTTCATCCAGAAAAGGTTGTCTGCTCCTCCCTGCAGCTATAGCATTGTAAGGCCTGAAGAAATAGCATTTTTAACATTATAAGAAATTATTAACTCTATTAGAAGCCATCATAATGCAAAGACATTGCAGGGGTAAAATTTGTGACTTTGTCATCGCTGGTCTTGATGGCACGCAGGAAATCTTGGTGCATGCCTTTCCCATTCTACAATTTAATAATAGCTGACATAATTAAATCCTATAGGTACATGGTTCAGTGAATGTTCAATATAATGGAATTTACAACAAGTACAAATATTACAAGATCTAATTAAATTTTATATGTGGAACAATAGCCTGTGAATACATTTTATATGTCTGCCAAAATAGATTAATGTGAGATTATCTTCTATACACAGAGACAGAAAGGGGAAATTTAGAATTTTGACTCGGGTACAAAATAAGCTGGAGAAAGAAAGTGACATTCACAGTCAAGGCAGATCTGGTTTTAGTCAGTTACTGTTCTTTTTGCAATCACAGCAGAATTTTTTTTTTTCTCCACTGTCTCCAGAGACTGTCTAGAATTTCAACTCAGGAACAGCTACCGGTAGCATTATTTTCCTGGACTGATTTTACACGCTTTTTTAGTTCTCACATCCCTTTAATTAGCATCTTCAGAGGAAGTTTGGGCATGGGTCTCACCATTTTGCACTGTTTCTCCATTTTTCAAATTTACACTTCGCAAGACTAACAGCAATAAAGAGTCTGTATTGAGTCTGTATTGAGTCACTGGCTATTGCATATGTACAACATCTGAAGATAAAGAAGAGTGTAAATTTAATGCTAAGTAAGAAATGTACTTGGTGGCTGGGCAGCACATCTTGTAGTATGTATTTATTTTAAGTATAGCTAAGAATTTATTTATTCCCTCAGAAGTACCTCTTCCATGAACACATATTAGGGTTCATAAAACTTTCAACTAGAATCCTCAAGAAGCTGGCTCTCAGAAAAGTAGCTTCAAGCCTTCAAGGGTAGTCTTGCACCTGTTGAATCCTAGACTCCTACTAAACATGACAGAGGAGATCAACAACCATTTCTGATTTTAGATTTAGGCATACTCATTATTCCAGAACCCCCCACCTGAAAATGTTTAATTGTTGTGGTTATCTTCCATCTAAGTGACATTGGTCTTTTTGAGCTGGTTTGGAAAAGGATGTACAATATGTAAAGTGTGTTTCTCATCTTGAAAGATATCATCTTTTTACTGACTTCTTTTAAAAAGAATGCCTACTCAATACATTCAAATTGCATTCTAGTAACTTAAGGATTCAAATTACATTTTTGCTCTTCTTCACCCATGCTGTCCTTAACACAACAAACCATGACAAGTATCAGTTTGCAACTCAAGAGCTGGAGTATGTTCCTCCTAGATATCTTCAATTTCTGCTTCAAACAGGTCAGTTTTGCACAATTAAGAGCTAGCTAAGAGAAACAAGAGGCTTTATGGACAAATAAAAAATATACACAGGCATGTGTATGTCTATATACAAGTTAGCTTGCCCTCACACAGGAGAAACACGACAGCTAACTTACGTACGATATTTTTCACAATGAGACCTCACATAATCATCTGCCAGCTGGATCTAGATCCTAATAATAAGTTCAGAGCACTGTCCTCACAAATTAAAAACTCCCAAGAAGAAACATCTGTTTTACTGCAAGGAAGTCCAAACACAACAGTTTGTATCTTACCCAGAACAGTGGTTAGGAAGTAATGGGTAAAGTGGCACAAAAGAAGCAAATCTCCTTTGTTTCCCACACCATCATGAAATAGTAAAAATCTTCTGTTGCGAATCAGAGCTCTTAGGAACAGAAGCAATTCCACCCTGTCACGGAAGGTACAGCTACACAGTTTTTGAAGCTTTCTCATTAAATCCATGTGGAACATCTTGTATATTTGCCATATACTACATTTGGAATTCTCAAGACAAGGCTTTCACATTGCAGGTTTTAGGCAAAATTCAAAATGCATAAGGTGTGAATGTGCAAATCAAAAGAGAGAGATATTTAGAGGGGGTATTTCTGAACACCCCAATTAGATGTTTAAAATGCCACTATGTAAAACTGCATTTCTAAATATATTTTTGCAAAGGTAGTGCAGGTTTCTCATTTAAAAAATCCATACAATAGTAGGAAGAAGCCTTCTGGAAAAATGTTTTAACAGAGGAGCCATAATGACAGTTTTATTAAAATTATATTAAGAAAGTAATAATGTAGGTAAGACATAAAAAAGAATAAATCAGTACATCAAGCAGTCACTGTAAATCACCAGTGAGTTTTCTTTTCATACAGGCAAGAAAGATTAAGCCTGTACAGAGATCACAAGAGTTAGAAGACTGCAGTTTCTGTATCAAATTATTAGCACATACAATTGCTATCATGCAAATCCCACTCCAGCCAAAATTTGCTTACAACTGGAGAGCTTTCTGTAAGAGCCCTAGGCTTAGTAATGTATCCATTTACACCTGAATAAATTCATTTTCTTCAACCAACAGTGACAGAGACACCAAGTGACTCCAGTTCCACTTGGGCCTGATGCACTAGTTAATAGTGTCTTTCCCTGCTATGCAGTAGAAAAAAGTAACTATTTGGCTGCTGCTTCTAGCAAGACAAAAACAGGCACTGCAAATATATATGGAAAAGGAAAAGGTTGTGTTTCTCTGTTCTTTCTGTGCAAGAGACAGAGGGTAGCAGTGCACATGAGGAAAAAAACATCAAAATGCGGGATAGAAGCTTAAAGACAATTCTTCTGCACTAAAACACAACTACAAATGTCACAAATGTATGAGTCAATAAGTCAGTGTAAATACCACACAGGGATTCACACACAGTTTTTAGGGAGGGAATAAATATGAGACAATCCTAAGGTTGGTTGTACCTTGACCTCAGCTCTGCACTGATGACAAGAAAGCCTAAGGAGGAGCCACCCGGGGAATTAACTTCAAGTAAGTTCCAGCGCAGTTCAGATTTAGTCTGTGACTACCTGAATGTCAGACCTAGTGAGAATCCTTGGTCCCAGGCTATGCTTTTGTGGTGCTATTTATTCTCCTCTGTTAGATTATAGCAAGTCAACAGCTGTTTCCAGGATCCTGGGGGAAAGGAGAGTCCCTGCCGAGGTGCCAGAGATGCACATCCCTCCTGCTGGTTGGCAGCTGCAGTGAGGAAGGTGTGAGACAGCCTCCTCTGCCTTCACACTTCTCCCCATCACTGGCTACTCTATTTCTGAATGGGAAGGCAACTTATGATGCTAAATCAGATGTTTTATAGAGCTACCTCAAATCTGCACCTTTTAGTTGAAGGATAGGCCCCTTGCTATGTTTTTATATTGACTCAGAATTACATAAGAATTACGTAAGTCTATCACATTTAAAGTTATTCCTAAATCTGGAGTCATTCAGCATTAAAGAATCTTAGATTTTGTTACAAAATGTAAAACTCTAAACCTTATAGTGAAGAGTACTCTTTTCAACAGTTTGGAATCAGAAAGGAAACTACAAAAATTTTAAAACTCATTTTGTATCAGACATATTAAATATCTGTTGACCACAATAGAGTCTCTGAAACTGCTTAGGATCTTGAAACTGTTTTAAGAATATTTACATTTCTATTTCATGAGTTAATGTTTTGTTATCAATTGTTAATACAGAGTGGAAATATATATTTACTTTTTAAAAGCACACACCTTCAACTTACACACCTTTTTCAGTGTTGTTACTTGGACATATATGCAGCAATTCATAGATAATAAGGAAGCACAAACATTCAGACAAAAAATCGAGACATTGAATAAGTAAAATGGATGTCTTCATATTCATTCCTCAAACTCTTTCTCTTTGGCCTACTATCCCTCTAGTTTTTCTGGCAAAGGTCATAGTCTGATTCTTAAATACTGAATATTCTGTGGGTCCAGTAAACATCGAGAGTTTAGAAATATGGAAACTGCTTCACAAATCTTAATGTTGGACAAGCCATATTCCTTTTTTCTTTGGAACGTGCTTTTCTCCCTGAGGGAAATGCACTTATTAGCATATAAAATCAATACATTGAGTATGACCTTCTGTGCTGTTTCCAAAGGGGATTTTAGCCTGTAAAGCATTCAGATACATATGCATTTATGTGCAAAACAGTGACCTGCCTGTTCACATTATATAAAACATGCAAATATAATTTTGACCACTCATTTCTGTATTAAATTGCAGCCAGCTGTACAAACCAAACGTTGCAGCTGCATCAGTAAAGCAGCAGAACAGTAGCCATAAAGGGTAAATTCTCCTCTTAAGGCTGAACTGTTGTGGAGACAAAAACACAGTTTTAGATGAATCTGCATATACTTTATCACAGTTCTGTAGGAGGCTTTAGGCATTATTCTTCATAATAAATACTCCCCATTTGCATCAATTTTATGCTACTGAACTTAGAATTGAATGTTCCTATAAAGAGAAACATTACCTCTGATGTCTACTCCACAAGCATCCCAACCACAACAGCTTTCACTTCTGCTGAAGCAGGACCAACCAGCTCACCTTCCACTGTATTTCTGCTAGAGTTGCCTAAAACTCAGAGACCAGCTTTATGCAAAGAATAAAAGTCCACAGCACTCTAGATGAGAAGGTTTTGCTGACAAGACTGAAAACAATTCTGTTTTCCATGGTGCCGTAACTCTGGACAAAAAGTTTATTTCCATTTTCCTCTGGGGAAAATGAGAGGAGAATTTGACTCAACAGCATATTTACTATTTCATGCAAACAAAAATAAACTCAAATGTCTAATTGTTTTCCTTGGGCCCTGTCCAAAGTGTTATGCTAGTGCTTAAACAGCCAACAAAACCTCTCAGCTAGATCTTCCCTTCCAGCTGAACCATGTACTTTTTCTGACATCTAGTGGCAAGTGTGGAGTTTTTATTTCTTAACAGAATGTTTAGAATTAATTTGCTTCCTCTTAAGAATTTTTTGCAGAATGAGGCCTTCAAAAAGCCAATTGTATAGGAAAGCCCTAGCCCATCCCCATGCTCTCCCCTGAAGAATACATTTGCTACAACATGCGCTGAGGATACATGAGGCACAGCACAAAATTAAAAGATGCAAGGGGTCATTCTACAGGCTTAATGAATGCTTTCTTTCCAAATTCAAGTTCTAACATGGCTTGCAGCCTTCTCCCCCCACCTTTAAGAACCGCTGCAGCAAGTCACTACAACCACCTTGCTTAAATATCTGTGCTGTTTATCCAGATAACTTTTTCTAAGCTGTTACTGGGTGATTAGGACAAAGACATAAATCCTTCTCAGAACTGGCTCCATGTGAGTTCTAGGTCTTCCAAATAATGTGCAATTGTTGCAAAGATGTTGAGTGGATTTTCCTATCTCCTGAAAGCACATCTTAAGGCAGTATTTGATCACCTTAAAATACCATAGTAATTATTCCTTGGGCTCCTAAAGTTCAGGAAATGCAACCCACTTGAAGTTCTTGGATTAATTCAATGTATCTACAAAAGTTGCATGTGGAATGTGAAAATTGCCACTAAGAGATTCTTCATCTTTAAGATTTAACATCCTGTATTCCACACACTTCTCATGGCTTGAAACCAGTGACTTCACTGTGACTTTGCACACACATGTAAGTAAAGCTGTACTACAGGAGCAGGTCTGTAACTCAAAATAGCTGTTCCCAAGGATATGACATCCATACAATCCCAAGTTCATGGGGGACCACCTCAGAGAAGGTCCAGTAGACCAGCTGCATGGACAGGATAGCTGCCAGCAGCTTCAGCACAAGTCCTCCCCCAGTACACACCTTCACATCCCTTCTCCCCAAGGGGATGCAGCTCACATACTCTGAGGCTAAAATGGAAATGTAGATGTATTTTACTCTAGCTTCTTCATGCATGAGCACTCTCTTCCCTGAACATCACTCATCTTCTTGTAACACACCAGGAGGCTGAGCCAGCTGCGTTCCTCCTGTGCATTGCCTGCCTCTGGTCGCACACAGTACTAGCAGCTGTTTGTGCTTCTGCCTCAGTATAGACCTGCTCTGTAAAATGCTTTAAATTCTATGGATTTTAAAAAAATGAGACTGAAGCCATAGCTCTCCAAAAGAAACAGATATGGCCAAAAGTTATTCCTTCCGTCAGAAAAAAAAAAACCAGTGTGGATAAAGATTGAAAGGCAAAAGTGACTGTGAGACTGAACACTCCCTGAAAGATGGCCCTCATTATGTACATGACTGCCAAGGAGTAAGATAAATGGCGACTTGGAATTCCCTGAGCAAAACTATAGCCCAGATTTGTATATTCTCGTCCCTCCCTGCGCCTCTGTTCTAAACTCCTCAATGACCTTGGCAGACACGTATCTCTGCCTTCCTAGTTCCCATTCTTCTTTCCCTGCCCTTTTCTACCAGCTTCACATCAGTGAGCTTCCTTACAAAACAGAGAAACAATTTGCTTCTCTCTTATTCAGAAGTTACTATTTAAAACTAAATACTTTTAGGAAGAATTACAGATTCTGGGTCTCTTACTTCTACAGCAACCCCCTGTAGTCAACAGAATTGTTGATGCAAAATATTTACAAGATGTACAGGTAGAAATAAAGTCTTATTTTTTAAATAATCACCTAAATTTCTCCCATTCCTGATGCTGGCTCATAGTTTTGCACTTATTCAACATTGTTTTAATATTTCTTTGTCTCAACACGCAAATACATAACAAATGCATATTAGGTGTTTTTTCCTCTAAGGAAATATTCCTTTTGCATCAAAATTCCTTTATAATCTGGGAAAACCTTCTACCCATATGCAACTGTGGAGTGCCTGACAGATCCACTACAGTATTAGAAAGATTTTTCAGAGAAGCAATGCTGATGTGAAGCTTGCAACAGAACAGAGCACCAAGAATAACCTTCTTTGTAAAGAGGTGATGATTTAAAGGTACCATTTTGGCAGATGCAAAGCACAGGAGAGTTCTCATCAGCATCCCATCCTCCAACAAGACGTACAGATGGCACATAGGGAATTACAAAGCTTAAGAATTCAGACAGTGTTGTGCACATTAAACACAGAACATACAGTACTCCATAGTGTGCAGGAGAAGAAATCTTTCTTCCGAAGGAGACCTGTCACCTTGACAAAGATATATTGTCTGTATTGTATGAATGTCTGCAACACCACTTAAATACAGAACGTGTAATCAATCCTGCAGTTATGGTGGAGGGAACACTCTGCTTTATTTTTCATACAGAGCCTGGTTCTGTTGTGTCTTATAACAGCACAAGGCAGGAGTAACACACCTGAAGTCCTTGGTGTTAAAGAGACATTTTCAAAATCAGACTTGTAATACTTTTCTTCAAAATAAAAAAGCATTAACTGCCAAACCTGCAGCAGCTCCAGTTCAACTTCCTTTCATTTATCCCTTGGCCTTGAACATCTTAGTGGAAAATTAAAAAACCTGTTCCCCAGTCATTGTGGCTGTCCCAGTTCTTGACAGCAATTAATTAATTTATGCCCCAAACTGTGATTGAAGTACCTTACCTACAAACAGAAAAATGAGAGCTACCTTCTTCCCACTTTCAAAACAGCATTGACTATTGCTACAGTCTTCTATGACTTCACTAGTATTATATCCAACCAAGTCACTTGTAAATGGATTAACAAATGAACACCGCTGCCTGGAAGTGGTAATAGGAGAGAAGCATTTTTATTCACAGAAAGAGGACGTGGATGAAAAAGGACACTCTTTTGCCCTAAACTATGTATTCAAGTGTACAGGGCAATATTCTTTAAAGTGTTAGGTACCCTTAGCTCTCATTTGGCTGAATGGGATCTAAACGCGTTCAGGTTTTATACATGGTGCTTCCCTAAAGCCTCAGATCACCCTCTGCAAGAGAAAGGAAGTTTTAAGCCCACCTGATTGCTACAACCACAGTGCCAACAAATATGCCTTCCATTAATTTTGGGATTGTGAAATGACACCCATTTGAAATGGACAGGAAATTTAAACACTTTTTCCAAGCACTTATTTTTTTTCTTTAGTGTTCTGTTGAGAACAATTTAACCTCAGATGCCGGAAAATCCATGCTTTATTACAAACTGGGAATTTTCTTTGCATGATGAGTTGCTTTTGCACACATTAACTGGGATTTCATGATTCCCAGTGTAGCAATTGGATTAAGCAAGCACCTGCACTACAAGTTCTCCAAGCCTGACCAGAGCAAGTTATGCTTATTTGTTGGGTATTGACAGTTAGTTGAAGCACAAACTGTGGA
This sequence comes from Empidonax traillii, assembly GCF_003031625.1. NCBI lineage: Eukaryota > Metazoa > Chordata > Aves > Passeriformes > Tyrannidae > Empidonax > Empidonax traillii. Next base: position 106,966 of record NW_020955871.1, read on the forward strand.
ATAATTAATTCCACTTTGTGACGATCCTACTTTTAAGGACCAGATACTATTTAGAAGTTTGTATTTAGAAACATCTGTAAATGGTGTAAGAGCCCTCTGGGAGTAAAGAGTCAAAAGTCCTCCATGGTCAGGTATAAAGTCAATCAGTTATGGCTTTTATTGAATTCCTGTAAACATTGGCCAAAGAACAAAACCAATTTGACCCAGTCCCGATGCAAAGTAATTAAAATAATATTCTAAATTTATAATTTTCAACACCATTTTCTGACATGGCACAATTTGCAGCGGGTCTGGGTCCGTATAATCCAGTTGTAGTGTAAATAAGATTAACTCCTTTAATTTCACCTTGTTTGTGTCTGCTTACACTGGTCCTAAATTTCCCCTGTGGGTTCTTGTTTATTTCTAGGCAATGTATGTACATGCCATGTCCATTCAAAGTAAGTGGTTTGTTGGATCATTGTACATCTACCTGAACAGTTTTTTCTCCTTCCTCCCTTAGAGTTGGCAAGCAGATTCATACTCAAGGACATGAAATTTGCACTTGCTCTTCTTTGCTCACCATCAGATTTTAAGTAACTTTGCTGAAAATATGCCTATGGCCCATTCCCAGCAAACTGGTGACAGTGCTACAGGGACCATATATCCAATGGGACTGGCTAACAATAAGAGGCAAGACCTCTTTTCCAGAAGGGAAATGCTACTAAGATCCAGTGTTCCTCAACACTTTTAAACTTAAAGGCATCTCAGACAATAGCACAAAGATTGTTTTCTATCCTCAGTCTTGTTTTCAGTTAGTCATATCCCCTGGTAAATAATCCCCAGTTTACCCTCCAAAAAACCAGAGATGAATGTTAGAATGGGCTCTGGATAACATATTCCCTAATGCTGTTCAAGGCTGGGAGAATTACCTGTTGGAAATTATCTGGAAGGGTTTTAATGAATACCACAAGGTTTCTGCTAAACAGACATTCTTAGCCAGTCTAAAGAGATTCTACCTTGGATCACGATTAATTGCTTGGATTTCATAAGGTGCACCAGATGTCAGGGTCAGCAAGTCCTCTTGCTGCTCCAGGAAAACTGCCAAAAATATTGGCTGGCTTTATGCCAGGGGACTGACTTCATGCAGCAGCAGGATAGCAGTTACCAGTCGTCCTACAAAGGTTTTAATTTCAATCCTGATTTCTAAATGGTGAGAACTATAGATAAACGGGAAACTCAAGAGGTTTTTGTGCCTAGAGGGACCCACACCTACCAAAATTATCCAAGCATGGCAAAGATATTGAAGATCCTTTGGCTAAGGTATGGAATAAATACTGACTATAAAGAAAAACAGACTGGAAAGCAAGGAAGATGTTTTAATTATTCACACTCAGACATGAATTAGTGCCGTCGACTGTCTTTTGTCTGCCTGGAAAGCCTGAAAATTTCATTTTGGAAATACCAACATAAAATTATTGTAGCCCTGTAAGTTCTCCCACTGCCTGAGGTCAGCTCTCATCAAGATGGTAAGTTTTTGGGAGAGTCAGAGAAGGCTGCGCAGCCTTTCCATCCCAGCAAATGGTAGTGGTGGCTCAAAGAGGAGAAGGGCAAGCGGAACAGCTCATTTGTTATGACAAAAGAAATCTGTTTTGTTTGCTTTCTTCACACAAGAATAAGGATTTTTCACCTTTACCATTCAAAATCAGATGGCTTAGGTCTAAAATCATTCCTGAAGTTCTGTAAGTGAAGTTTCTGGAGACAGATACAGATGCTGTGGATTGGATCAGTCTTTCCTTGTACCAAATGAAAGTTGTTTGTAACAATGAGGACCAACACGATGTCATGTCTTTGAGGGCAAAAAGGGCTTAAAGAGGGTAAAAAAGACAGCAGGATTAGATTAAAGAAAAACGTGGAACACACAAGCAGCAGTCGGGACAGGTGTAGGAAACTTAAACAGCCAAACAATTAATTGTACCATTGCATAGTGACAGCTTCTTACAACAGCATTTGAAAGCCTATAAAGAAAGTCTGGAAGGGAAGGGTTCTAATGGCTGCTGATATGGCTGCTAAGTCTTTTTTGGAGTGGTTTACAACCAATTCGAAGGGTAACAAGAGACCATGTCTATTGTTACCATGCACACAGAAAGCTGAACTCTCTAGCTTGGACAGCTCTGGCCAGCTGAAACTAAGTGTTCCTCCCAGGCCTTCTGATATTTTTCAGCTATCTATTCTCAGACAGCTTCTCTTTAGTGCTTCAGGCTGCTCTATCCCTGAAGAGCTTCAGTGATCTGTAAGTAAGTTTGTCATTGGAGAATTTGCTGTAGGTAAAATAAAGGGAAAAAGATGTTTGGAGAAAAGCGAAAATACCCTCACTGGAGAGCTTACTTTCACTGTGGAAAAATCATCCATTTCCTCTAATGTTCATGAGTCATTTAATGGGCTGAATTATTTTTAGTTTAGGTGGTTGTTAAAGATAGGATTATAAGTAAATATATGCCTGAGTGCTATTCCAACCACTTTTCCTTGACACTGTCAATTGATATTGCAGGCATCATGAGATGGTTTGTACTCCAAGGGGTGGAGGGCTCTGTTAATAAACATATGCTTTATACATAGCCTTTATGTTAGTCTTTTTAGGCTCAGTTATAATTGACTTTAAGTTATGTGGTTCTCTGAAAAAAAACTCAAAAATATATCCATTGCCTTTTCAGCAGAACAGGAACCTTCTGTAAATCGTGTCTCTAAGGGTGAAGAAAGATGCCAAGGGAATTGTGTATTTCATTCTATAGTTACCCAGACATATCAGGCCTGTTGTCTCTGTAAATTTCAGTCGACATCAGCTGAAAGACCAGTATGGAAGGGACATAAAAATTAAACCCAGCAATCTACCCACTTAGAAACGAAAGGTAAGCAGCTCTTAACAGTGCTACAGGATTGTGCTACAATTTATGACTTCAGGATTTTTACCCATTTCATAAGGGGCTTGCTGTAGGGTTTCAATATGTTATTTTAGACTGGTGGTCAGAAAAATAAGACCATGTATGCTCTTATTGAGAGTAAAAATAATAATGATGATGTTTTATCGTCTGGTTAGTAGAAATATTCATATGTGTATGGTTAACTTTAATCTCTAGTATCTTATCTTTCCAGTATTCCCTGCAGTTCATGCTTTACTTCATCCTTGTTTGCTAATTAATCGTCACAGTGGCAAATAAAAATAAAGATGAAAGAAAATTCCAGAGGTCATCTAAAACATTGATCTATTTTTTAAGGGAATTGACTGTCCTTCTGAACTGGGAGAGAACATAGACAAAATTATTAATTGATTTAATGAAATTGATTGACATATGTTATTGCCTAACATTTGACAGGAAAGATAATTGCATAGTTAAGACTATTAAGCTATTTTACAGTCATGTTTTCATTCCTATAAATAAGATTACAAATACAATTAAGACAAATATTTTAATAGCACTCTCAAATCTGCCTCTCTGTAATGGTGTAGTGTGAATTAAGCATTCGACTCATGTCAGTGCTTTTATGTACCACCTTGGATACTTCATTGACCACAAGTCCATGAATGACAGACAATAATTCTAGTCTAATCCATGCTCCTGCACCAAGACAAAACCAATAGTATTTAAACTGTTTCCCTGTAAACTGTTGTTATTGGTACAAATATCCTGATTGCAAATTGATGGTTTCAAGTAACACTAGCGTTATGTATAAATATTTGTGCTAACACCATTCAGAAGGCTGAAATCTCTCCTTCTATAGGGCAAGACTAGCACTTGCTTCCACATATTTCTCAACAACTTTAAGCAGCATCTAGAGTCATGATTCTTTCTTCCTGGGGCAGTCATCTTCAAGACAGCCTGCTGGCAAGACTGACACCAATAATATCGGTAATAATCTATTTGAACAGTTATTACATTGAATCTCTGGATGAAACAACATGAAATCATCAGTATTTGATGAACTGATCTAGGTTATAGATCTCAGGATTAGAAATGCAGCGTTAAGACTCAGAATTTTTGAAACATTTTGTAAGGGACACATTCAGATTACCACGAAGTCCTAGCCTTTAGAACCAGAGTTGGTTTTTGACTGGACAGAAAGAGTATTTCTTTTTCTGATCTGCAGATCTTAAATGCAATCAATTTTGTTGAAGTTTGCTTTTAAGACAGTCTTAGGTTTATAATTCTTTTAAACTAAACCAAAGTGTGATAGAAGGGGACTGTAGTGGAAATTTGAATAGAATCTTAACAACCAAGATGTCTGTTACCGAATGACTGACAGCAAAACAAGGAATACAATCTAGCGACACAGTCTCTCAGTGGCAGCAAAGGCTGAAGTCGTAGATTTGAAATCTGATGGAACATTGTCATCTGGTGGCAATTTGAAAGAAGTACAGACCCTGAGCTTGTTTTTCTTGCACAGCCTCCTTCCACTTGAAGATGTTTATTAAAGTAAATCAATTAATTTTCTTCAAATTACCTATAACTCAGCCCAAGGTCTGGATTGTTCAGATCGTTAAAAATGAAACTTGCCATCACAGATCCTGTTAGTTAAGCCAGAAATACATTACCACAACTTACAACTTATAGTGGAAGCAGTGTCTTAACACTTCAGTTCTGCAGATTGTTACAGGCTCCCACAGCAACTCTGCTAAGAGCTCCTACTGGGAACAGAGCAAATTTGTGCAGAAAATTCAGATGAAGATATGGAAGTGATTAGAAATGTAACAAAACTGAAAAATTCACATGCAACATGAAGGTTGCATCTTAGCAAACTGCAGAGCAGGCATCTCTTGGCAATTCAAACAGTAATTGTGACTGGGAAAACTCATATAAATGTTCTAATTCATGAAAAAACATATCAGCCCTTCAGGTTTTCTAACAGTGGGAAGACGCCATTATTGGAAATATTTCTGGTTTCCAATTTCAGATAATTCTTTAACTTCAGAGAATTCTTTGCCAGTAGGAAATCTGTAAGTCTTAGCTAAGTTCTCAGCACAGAATTTCATGATCAAATATATACCAGACTATCTGTTGCTGAGGCATACTCTAGGGCTGCAAAATGTCCCACATCACAGTCCAGAATAACTACATGTATGGACAGAAATGCATATGAAGTCTTACACATGGTCTCATCAGCAACAGCTTGATACCAGGAACTCTTGGTCCTGACTGAGTTCAGACCCAGAAAAGGCTCAGCCCCTCTTAAATCCCTCTCTCTGGCTGTCACTGTCCCTGGTGCACACTAGTCAGGGGGCCAACCACCAGATCATTTTGGAAACAAATAATTTACTGCCCTTTGGGCCACTGCTACAACAACCCTAACAAGCTAGGGGACTGACTGATAGCATTTATTATGTTTACTGCAGGAACTCAGCAAGTGATAACTAATAAGACAGGGCAAGAGTCAGTGGCTCCCACTGAAGGATCCAGCGTGATGTGAGTGCTCTGAACACATCACAAGAGCAAAGCATCCTTGCAGCTCTGACACGATGCAAATGCAGGGAAATTCAACTGTAAATGGAATAAAACGCCACATTCTGAAGGGTTCCTCCTCATACTCAGAGCATCATGGAAACAAGGAGAAGGAAAATAGACACTCATTTTTGCTGAGCAGGGAGGTGGAAGAGGACCAGGTAGCTCCAAGACAGCCAAATCTGTAAAGTAAAGTACTTGAGGACTTAAAAGAATGATACACTATTACCTGCAGATTTATTATAACAGGCTTCAGTCTGTAGTTCCCCTTGCCACAACAGAACAAATAGGGAAAAAAAATATAATCTACTAGAACAAGCATCAAAGTGATAGTCTCTACATTTTTATAGTGGTAAGCCTGGATTCTTGCTTAGTTTCTATCAAGACAAATTTTTGCTGCAAACAATTTTTGTACAAACAGAAAGAAAACTAGATAAATTAGATCTACATTTATGTTTTAGATTTTTGGCCTTGACCAGGATTGTTTGCTGACAACTAAATCCCCTTTGGTAGAATTAGGTAGTTATCATTAATGGTCTAGTCACAGCAGGGCTATGGGAGGAGGGAGAGTTATGTAGTTTATCATTTGATATAGCTGTCTGGCAGGATGACCACACTTTTCACTGCCAAGAATAGCTTTAAGAACAGGTATTTAACTTTCTCTGCTAATGATGAAGGTGATAAAGTTTCAGATTAAGGTTAATTATACAGGATACAGCTCAGTTCTTATACATGACATTTGGTCAGAACTTCAAGACTGAAAGCAATCAGTTAATAGCCACTATTTGCTCTTTGTTCAAGCACAGGATTAATTCCTTGTCTCTGCAGGGAAGCTGTTGAGGCTGCCTGTAAATTAAATTCACCAATCCAAAGGAAGCAGTAACAATTTAACAACTACATTAAACTCATATACTGCTGAAAAAATTAAATGCTAGGTGAATTGCTACCAAATCTAATAGTACTCACCAATTTAAGCTTATGGGGAAGGATTCAATTGAATAACAATTATGACAGGATGGATTTTAGTTACTTATGTTGACATCCTAAATTATGGTCTGGTCTTTTTAAAAATCACTGCAGAGTTGTGGAGGTGACTAAATCCATTAGCTGTCTCACTAGGAAACACTTGTCTGCTGCATGAAACTGCTTGCAAACTAGTCCAAGACAGACAGACACGTGAGCAGCACTTCACCGTGTTCTGGAGATCAGGGCATCCATATAGCATGGGGTAGGAGACAGATAGATCTAATTCACTTTGGGGTCAGCCCAAGAGGGAAACCTGTGCTCTGACCAGTGACTCTAGTACACTACAGACAAGTAATAGCCTCACCATCATGTGGACTGGCTCCCATCAGAACAGACATGTGCCATGTTTTACAGTTCCCCACGTTGTAAACTGAGCGCTAGATCTCTTCCTCAGAAGTGCCAGGGCATCCCCAGGAGGTGGCTCAAATCCATATGCTGCCAGGGGAGCTTGAGCAGATCTGCACTGGGAGACATGACATGTCTGTGTCATGGCTTCCCCACCAGCTAAGAGGAGGGGGCTGTCTGGTGTCTGTCCCCCACCTTCAGCTCTAAGAGCTTAAGCTAAAGAAAGGACTGAAGCCAGGCAGATCAGATTCCCTCCGTTTCCTCGTTTATTGCTCCACGCAAGGTTTGAAATAAACGGTATCCTTTTTATTATTATTTCAGCTTCACTGGCACTGAGCAGCCTGCAGGCAAGGGGAGGGAAGAGCAGAGAGAAGGGTGAAACAAAAGTCTGTAAGTGTAAGGCACCGGCCCTTTCCTTCAGTGTTCCCATATTACTCAGCCCTATTTATTGGTCTGTAGTTTGCCCCAGGCTCACAGTTTTCCAGCACAGTTTTGAGTAACTGCTTTACAGTAGGAACTGCAAATTCGTTGAGACCAAGGGTCATTGTTATTCCTTCAGGAAGGAATATATTCAAAATACAAAGCTATTGTCTCCTGTCCTTGACCTAAAGGATCTGACCTGAAGGATATCCACACAAGAGGTGGGAGGGGGACTGACCTTCTCCAATCCCAGCACTAGCAGCCCTGCAGGGAAGCATCTCCCTGTGTATCTGAGGGCTTTTGAGGGAGCAACAGCAAGCCAGCTGTACTTGGGTATTTCCCTCTCTTAAGCATTGCATTCACTCAACCTCTTAGATCACTTCAAATGCCTCTAGCAGCACTGTTAGGCAGAGGCAGGCAGTGCCTGAAATCTGAATGAGCAATCCCAGTGCAAACTTAGCTGTACCTGCCAAAGTCTTGGACTCCCTTGGACCTTGGGCCTCCTGACTGCTTTTCTAAGAGTCTGATCATCTAGAGACCCAGGACTACATGTGAGTATTTGAAGGAAGGCCTTGAGAAAGTAGATGGAGAGAAAGGAATATAATCTGAATGCCTCATGTTGTCTCTTCATTTTTAATCCTTGAATCTTGAGCAGAATGGCAGATAAGAACAGCTTTCTGTAGGTAAGTGAAGTTAGAAAATCAGGGTAGTAGAGAAGAAATAAATCAAATATTCAGAAAGAGGAGTAAAAAAATGAGATTCCTGTCCCCAAAGAGATGGAGAGAGAAAAAATATTCAACAGGTAGCTGTCTTTCCCATGACGATGAGAAAAGTACTAAGTCACAACAGCATTGGGTGCAAAGACGACAGTCTCGATTGCCATGGACAACAGTGCCACAGCAGCCAGTCTGTAAATAAGGACTCATTGACAGATCCTTTTGTTATTTCTGAAGACAAACTAGTTAATGGTACAGCAGTAATTGATAGGGAATATGCAGGAGACTGAATGATATTTAGAAGAATCTACCATGCCTAGAACAAGAGGAATGGGCTGACAAAAGTCAGGAATTTATTCACAGTCATATCCCAAACACAGATAAGGTATCAGGTAACTTAAGGAAAGCATTTGAAATATGTACATAAACTGGCTGGAGGTTGGGAGCATGTGTGTGTGCATAAACATTGTTTTATTTTTAAAAACAAACTCTTTTAAGTGAGGGAAAAACAAATTACAAAGACAAACATGGGATCCACAGAAAAAAACCACTTGGAGGAGACCTCAGATGTGAGACACAGGCAATTACTTTGCAAGCTACTTTTTCTTGCCCCTGGCAAGGAAATGCAATGAAAGAGAAGATTTTGTATGTCCATAATATTGATATTAGTATAATCAAGAAAAAAAATGTGTTTACAAAACCTAGAAAAGCATTCACTGGACATTTGATAACAGCCCGAAAGATGATGTGAACGGTAAGCAAGTGACAGAGCCTGACAGATGCAAGAAGAAGAAAAATATGAAGACTAAAATTCAAGTCAGCATTAACCACATAGAAATTAATACTTTCAGGTGAAGCACATGGATTTAGGTTAATGACACTGAACAACCTCCCCAAGACGTGTAAAAAATAGTCACACTCTCAAAAGCTGCTGAAGGTTTTCTATGCTATGTTACTTCCTTAGTTAACAAAGCCAAGTAAATTCAGAAGTTAAATGAGTTGCCACCAGGACGTTAGCTGCGTTTACGTCTTGTTTCCCAAAGTTTTGCTGCATAACATTTGGGCAGAGAGATTGCATCCAATCTCCAAGTACCTTCAACAAACTGATAATATGCCCAGAGCCAGAATCATCGCTGCTTTATGACATTTTTTTATTTATATTTTTTTGAAATAGGGGTTACCATGTGTATGATGACACTGCACTGAGGTTATCTTCCTTCTTGACTGTATTATAACTCATGACAAACAACATGATTGTTGCCATTGCAGCTAATTTAATAGCAGCTTTTGCTTTTCATAAAACTAAAGCTTTTTCTTCTCAGAGTCAAGGTCTTATTTGATTTTTCTTGCACATATAAACCATTTAAACAGTATGAATTTTTTTGATCAAATAGAGCTTTCCACATCAAAGGGAAAAAGTGCAATCCTTTCTGCCAAGACTATATTCTAGCTGCTGCTCTTCATTCACCATAGTTACTTGCCTCCAACTGAAGGAGGTTTTATGTATATATATAGTCTGCAAGAATATTCTCATGATTCTCTAACTGTAAGAGCACTGATTTCTTCTCAGAGGCAGGCTGGCTGGCTGGGCTTCATATTTGTCACCTGAGACTGCACTGCCATCAACCCAAGCACGACTGAGTACTGCATCTGAAGGACTTCAATCCATCATTCAAAGATCCGGCAAAATAATCAGATGCTATTGACTCAGAGGTGCTACTGATGTTAACATAAAACACAGGTTAGCCATATGATCATGGGGTAACTCTAGTTGGAAAGAACCATGGGAGGTCTCTAGCCCAGCCTCCTGCTCAAGCAGAGCCAGCTGAGATCAGACCAGACTGCTAAGGGCTTGGTCCAGTGGGTTTTCAAAATCTCCACTGATGGAGTCCACCCGCTCCAATCCTTTACTGTCCCCATAGTGTTCCTTATATCCATTCAGCTCACCTCCCCACAGGTACTGTGGGTCTGCAGTTGGCTCCCTCTGAAACTCTCCCTCCTCCAAGCAGAGCAAACCCTAGTCCTAGTCTGTCAGCCTCTTCTCCCTGGGCAAGTGACCCTGCATGACCAGTTTGGTGGTTCTCCCTTGGACTTATTCCAGTTTGTTAACATCTTTTCTGTACTGGCTGGGAGCTCAAAGGACAAATAAAACCCAGATGTAGTACACAGATTTGATGAACCAAGTGCTGAACAGGGGAATAATCGTCTACCTGGATCAGGCTCTGCTCCTGTTAATGCAGCCCAGAATGCTGTTGCCCCTCTTTGTTGCCAGAGCACACTATTACTCATGCCCAGCTTGCTCCTCAGCCAGTCAGTACCCAGTTTCTATCATTGCAAGAGTTTAGTACTTCCCAAGGTTCTTTCCTTTTTTTTTTTTTTGTCCTTAAATGTATGACAGCTCAGCCTTTGCTTGACTAAAATAACAAAAAAAAAAAAAAACTTTAAAAAAAATAAAAATAAATAAATGAAACAACAACAAAACCCAACCAAACAAAAAAATCTGAACAGTAAAACCTCCTATTAATTATCCAGTTAGATCACTCAATAGTGCTGTTTGCATAAGAATAAATTTTATATGTAGCACTTACTCTGAAAAATAACCACTTATGCAAAAATTCCAGTGAATGTAGACTTCAGTGGAAATTCTCCTGCTTCAGACAGACCATCCAGGTGCACTTAGCTGCTTTAGTAGGAAGTGCTTCCACACCTTGAGCCCAAGTAGAAACCAAAGCTGTTCCAATATTCATTGCCTTGAGAACTGATAAGCAAGAGTGCAGTTTGTCTTTGATTCCATACCCCAAGAGGCCACACATTCAGATGGCAAGGACTTTTTATTTTGCCTTTATCACATATTAACCATACCATATTGTATGCAGTCATAAGTACCTCTTAACATCCTGTCTTAGAGAACTATCAGCTGCTCTGTAGCACTTCAGCTGTGTGGGCAGTTTGTCTTGTCCATAACCCTAAGCCATGGGGGAGCCTTGGTCATCCATCCCTTACACACTGAGATACCATGCAAAACCACTTGCTTACTCCAGAGAAAAATCTTAAATAAAATTCCTTCTCTTTATTTTGTACTAAACAGGATTACTAATATTTAATAATTACTAATATTTAATAATTACTAATATTTGTCACCTTTCTAGTGGGAAGAGACCCATGACCTGGTTCAGGAATGATCCCTCAGTGCTGTTACTGCAAGGCTGTGAAACTCAAAGCTAAATGGCTTCTCCCCACCCTTCCCTTACTTAAGGGCTTGCTTACTTCTCCCCACCCTTCCCTTACCTAATTAGACCGTTACACCTTAGACAGCTAAAATCATTTTTTAGTCTGACAACCTGCTGCTCCTGGAGTGCATCGTATTAGGGATGCGCTGTCATGAAAGTACACCTGAACCAGTGGGGTTCCCAACAGGAGCTGTGCCTCTGCATCTCCATGCCAGCAGGGAGTGTGCTGGAAAACAGTCAGCTCATTCCAGAGAGCTTTTCTTCTTATGGAAGGGAAATGCATGGTCCTTGACCGATGGGGCCATTTTACAGACAAAAGTGTTAGTGATTCCTCTCGCAGGGCAACCACATGTTAAAATTTAATAAGCTGCATCTGAAACTCTGTTTGCAGGTTAGCTAGATGTGAAGGCAGCTATAATCATAAATATAAACAGGCATTCAAACAACCAAGGAATCAATTATTAAATAGCATTAATAAGTAATTCAAAAGGCACTTGTAGAAGGAACAGGCAGAAAGGGGTATCCTAATGCTCAGCAGGTCCTTTGTTATGAGCACAACATTCTGGTTCACTATATTTAGATCTCAGATGCATGCTTAAGCTGCCATATGCCAAGACTGGGGTTGGAAACTTCCAGAAATAATTTCCAAGCACAAAGGATATGTGCATTTAATCAGTTCCCCAACATCTGTTTCATAACATTGCATAACATTTCTGTATGGCTGAACAGTTTCATTTCTCTCTTTGCAGCAATTGATCAAGTTAATAACTTTGACAAGTTAATAACTTTGTTTTCTTCTTACCATACCCTGTTTTGAGTGCTTTGTTTTGACTCCTGTGACTAAACAAACTAATATTATGATTCTGCTTTGCCCCAGGAAAGTAACTGAGAACTGTAATTCCAGCTTTTGATGAGATTTGTGCAAGATGTTTGCAGGAGTCTCCGAGCGAACTCTCCATCAGAATTGACTTTTCTATTAAGTTAGTCATATTTCACTTAATCATTCCAAATACTCAAAATTAAAGTGCCACTTATTTGTTTACAAAGGCCAGGTCCTTTGATGAGAACCAGCAGCTCTTCACAGATATCAGAGCCAGAAGCCACAGGGCAGGCAGGAATGGAAAGGAACTCAGCAGAAATATTTCTTTTCCAAGGGAGACAAAAGCAGGCAGGCAGCTTGAAGAGAACCAGTCCCCAGGGAACCAGAGCTCACTTACAGATGCTTGCAGCTGAAGTAATATTACCTTGTCTTTTGCAAAGCCAAGAATAATCTCAGAATCTAACGCAGGAAGATGTAACAAAAGCCATGCTGTCAGAAGATCAACTGTTTCATAGAATATAATCACTTCAGTACTATCAAGCAGTAACAAGTAGTTGAGAAGGCTGCTTCAGATTAAATTTGCATGTCATGCTTATTAACTTCATTAGTCACAAAATCTCTGTAGGATCTGCATGCAGCTTGACATCCCATCTGAAAATCATTGGCTCTACAGACAGGGAGACAGCCTTTCAAGACCCTGACAGATTATGACTGCCCCTTCTTTCTGTCAGTCTGCTAATATTAAAGAGACAAAACACAAGACTGAGTTTTGCTTGCCAGCAAAGCCCCATGAGACATTTCCTGTCATCTCAAAGTATGACCCTTACAAAGCAGTAGTAGTACAGTAGTTACAGACCAGAATTAAAAAGCAGGACCAGCGGACAATCCAGCTGTATATCTCCACAACAGTCTTTCACACTAGCTATATTTCAAATCCTCCTCTCCTCTTTCCTACATCTTTATCACATCCTCTCTCCCTTGTATCCTCAAAAAAGAACAATTTTAAGCATACCTCTGCAGGTTTGCAATGTGGATCCCAGCATATTGCTTTGGATATAGCATCAAAAGTGTTCCTGTACACTTATAGGTCACTTATCTGAGGGCTGCTAAAAAACGCTTGAATTAAAGAACATGATGGCATTTCAGTCAGCTTAAAGGATGGAAATTTATTAAAATAAAATAAACCACAAAAACAAAGCAAATCTATTTTGTATATTGCATAATTCAGCTTCAGAATTTGTGCCCAAGCAGTTAAAGAAATTCAAGAATGGATGACTATGAATAGCCAGAACTTCCTCTAGTTACTTATTTAGTTAGAGCCATTAAATATTTTACAGTATTACAGTCTTCATTTTAATATTTAAGCTAAATCTAAAATTCAAAATGGTACTTATTAATGTACATCAGCACTTCAAAGAGCTTCCAGTAAATCATTTGTACTGGTTAGATCCAGGGACAAATATTGAATATTATGGATTTTTGGTATCATTAGCTCAGGCTCCAGGAATGCCATGATTTTCTATACATCAAAACACATGCACGATGTAGAAGGCAGAGGTATTCATTATTGCAATTTGCCATGTAGGAATATAGCTCACAGAAGTAAAAGAACTTTTAGCTTCATGCAAATAAGGAGCAGGAGGAGGAGTTAATTTTCAAACATCTACTCTAACCGTTTCTTAAAAGCAATTCAAAATGTGATGTGATGCACTTTCATACAGAAAATAATCGGCACAACTGAGGGTCTGTTTCCAACGTAGTTTATGCACAGCTTGTGCTGAAGTCAGACTTCTGCAGCTGTCTCTAAACAGGACCATATTTCAGTGTTTTGCTACACACAGAGTAAACTATCGTTACTTCTTAGGCTCTCTCTTTACTTTTTCTTCCTGTTATCTTCTAACATCAAATTAAAATACAGTTCTGTTATTAATTGTCCCATGCTATGACAACATTTCAGTCTATCTTGTCATTTTAGAAGAGAAGATATTCAGAAAATACACTGTTAATATGTTCCAAACATCACTATTCTTAAGGGTTTCCAAAGTTACCTGCAAGAGCAGAGAAACTTAATGTGAATCTTTCCTACCTGTACATTGGAAGAGCATCAGCAAGACTTTGTGGTGTCCTGACAGACAAATGTTCAGGCTTTTTCAGCTCAATAAAACAGCACAGTCTGCTTGGTGAACCCTGCCCTAAACAACTCATCCAAAACATTTGATTCTTGTCACCCTAATGAGATGAGTCTGTATTTCAGTTCATCTGGTCACTCTGCACCAGTACTGGATCACAGCTGTGGCATAATGTAATGGGTACATCTGCTATTCAGGTTCAAATGGTATTCAGGTGTGGTTAGAAGTGACTGTGGAACTTAATTTACAGAGGCTTTATTTCTCCAAAGAGTAATGTAGACTTTATCCACTAGAGTTACAGTTCAAAACTCAAAGCCTTAGGCTTGTGAGAAATTGTGAGTCCACTTAAAGAAGGATGGTAAGTGCTGCTAGACAAACCATAATGCGAAGACATTATTTCTAGCAGCATCTAGAAATGTTTCAACTGCCAGTTGTCTGCAATTCTAAGAAGAATAAGAACTTAAAGGAGCAATACATCCTAAAGAATGTGATGATCACAACATAGTATTGTTATTGACAACAGTAGGAAGGATAAACGTACAGCTCTTGAAAAGGAGAGAGGAGAGGGGTAGATGTACCAGTGCTTTGAAGACAGCTTCAGAAAATGAATGACAGCTGGCAAACTCCAAGTCAGTTTATGGTCTGTTCAGCAGGCATAAATCATATTTTTTTCCTCACCTTTCATAACTTCCAAGGAGCCACAGCTGGCTTCTGAAGATTTAAAATTGGTCCGTTCCCTGCGAATTGAAGCCCTTCAAAGTAAAGGTGTATGGACCTAAAGCTTTGATTTCATCTGGCTCAGATCAGCTGCTGCAGTACAGGTTTAATTAGTATGTGAGTTCCTAAGGGAAATAAACTCCTTTATAGTTCTTATTTCGCTGAAAACTGCATGCCAGATGCTATGGAAATCCATATGATCTGTGCCAAAAATAGGAAAGGAAAATAGAATAATAATTCTTATTACAACAGACGTTTCAATGGGATCCTGGAAATCTCTGCTCTTTTGTGATTAATAAAAAATTAGGTATGCACAATCATTTTCATAAAAATAGCTGGATACTTTCCCCTCATTTAAAATTTTCTTTAAGGGCTAAGATTTGGTAAGGGCTTGAGCCAGACAGCTATGCACAGCATACATAAGTTTCCAGGACACCATCAGGAGGATCAAAGGCCCTGTGTCAGATTTTGTCAGCTGGCTCCATATTTCCATTTTAACTTGTACTGCATATAGCACAGAGGTACTCCCAGGTCCCCTGGGCAAGTCAGACCATCCAGCTCATGGTCTCAGGGTTTGCAAGTCCTAAGCAAACAAGGCACTATCAGGCTACTTTGCCTTGTTTGGCAGCACAAGGAGGCAGAGAAGTCTCATCTTTGTTCGTGACGTGGACAGTGGGATCTAGTGCACCCTCAGCAAGACTGCTGATGACACCAAGCTATGTGGTAAGGTCATCATGCTGTAGGGAAGGGATGCCATCCAGAGGGACCTTGACATGCCTGAGAGGTAGGCTTGTGCAAACCTAATCAAGTTCAACAACACCAAGTACGGAGTCCTGCACCTGAGTCAGGGCAAACACAAATAGAGGCTGAGTGGAGAATGGATTGAGATCACCCCTGAGGAGACTTGGGATGTTTGTGGACAAGAAGGTTGACATGACCCAGCAATGTGCTCTTGGAGCCCAGAAAGCCAACTGCGTCCTGGGCTGCATAAAAGAAGTGTTGTAGGAAGGTTGAGGAGGTGATTTGCCTCCTCTGTTCTGCTCAAAAAGGACCACCTGGACTACCTGGACTACTGTGCCCAGCTCTGAGTCCCCCAACATAAGAAGGACATAAATTTGCTGAAATGTGTCCAGAAGAGGACCACAAAGTAATCAGAGGGCTGGAGCACCTCTCCAATGAAGACTGTTGGGGGTTTTCAGCCTGGGGAAGACTCCGAGGAGAGCTTATAGCAGCTTCCAGTGCCAAAAGGGAGCTTATATATAAGGAAGCCAGAGAGAGACACCTTACAAGGGATGTAGCAATAGGACAAGGGGGAATGGCTTCAAACTGAAAGAGAGTAGGTTTAGATAGGATATTAGGATAAAATTCTTTACTGTAAGGGTGGTGAGTGCCTGGAATAGGTTGCTCAGGGAAGTTGTGAATGCCCCATCCCAGGAAGTGCTCAGACCAGCTGCACAGAAACCCTCAAATAGGAAATTATCCAACAAAAAAAAACCAAACAAGAAAATCCAGGGCAGTGATTCTCCAGGTGTGGGTAACTTTTGCCAGGCAGATAAAGACCATTGTAAAAGCCTGTTGCAATTCTGCATCTGTAACTAGGAGTACTGTCTAACAATAAAACTTAAACACAATTAGAAGCCATTTCTGAGCACTCATGTCCATCACTCAATACTGAAAATAAATTATCATAGTTAATATCAATTAATTTCAGGTCACTTATGCAAATATTATAAGGATTTAGTGGGAACACAGGATGAAAAAAGAAATAATTAGAGGATGGAGAAAACAGAGGGGGTAGTAGTCCAAGGATGGAACAAAAGGCAAGGGAAAAAGGCCCAGAGCTCAGTAAGTTTAAAAAATTAGAAAAACCACATCTAGACCATTGGAATGGTGCCATGGCTTGGCAAGAGGACTCACTGCCATTGTTAGACAAAGTAAAGATATATGCAGTTTTCTATCCGTAAATTATCAACTTCTGATCAGTTTTTATCCTTTTCCATGTACCTTTGCTAGCAGCTGCCTTTTATAGCTCCACTGTTACGTTAATTAGACCTTTCTGGTGCATGACTGTATAACTGAGATCCCAAGGTGCTCAGCTGCTTGCTGGATCTAAATCCCCATCCTTACAGTGCTGCTCAATGCTAGAAAAATTGGAGTAAAAGGGCCTAGTTGAAAACTGACAGCATTTGGATGTTGGATGTCTCCTTCATTCATCAGTTCCCTCAGGTGTTGAAAACTACATGTAGGGGCTTCCTCTCAGATATATCAGTTGTCACTCGTTATTGTATTCCTTTTCCATAATTTCAGAAAAAAAAATTTAAAGATTTTCAACGCAGGTGTGACTAAACCTGAGAAGGAATAGCAGTTCAAAAGAGTACAGATGAATGATGGACAATTGTGATGCTAATTGCTGAAGGTAAAGGACTGCCATAATAACTACAGCACACAAGGTAAAATCATTCATGTCTGGAACACCAAATAGGAAAAATTCCCATTCTATTTTGGCCATTAACTTTAAAGACAAGAGTTTGGTTCATACTTTATGAGCAGGCTTGTAGCATGAGGAATGAGATTTCCAGTTTGTCAGAAATTCAAAAAGTCTTCTAAGTTTTCCTACCTAACTAGAATGAAGACTAAATTTGTCAAATTCATGCATAAAGGAAGTGGTGTTTCAAAAAGTACAAAGAAGTTCTTCCTGAATTTTCTGAAATCAAACTGAACAAGGAGTCACCTTGAGCCCCTGAGACTTTACTCTCCACCTGGGAGATCCCTCCAGGCAGCCTCTACTGGAGTGGTGAGCTCAAAAACTTGTTTTGGTTCTGGAAATTTCTGCCTTTCTTTGGAGAGCTGAGGTCAATTCTGCAGAGCCATGATCTGTAGCTCCTTTTAAGAGTTGCATTCATTGCTCAAAAAATCTCCATCTGCCTACACCTTTATTTAAGCTCTAGCAATGTCGTTTAAAAAAAAAAACTGTTAGGGAGTTATGAGCTGTAACTATATGAATTCTTCTCTCTTCAGGATGGAATGTTATAAATAGAGCAGGAAATTTATAAAAGTATCATGTCTCACCCAAGTCCTCTAGTTGGCTGAATTCCATGTCCACAGAGAGGGTTTCTTCTTTCGTCTTTGACTCTTTCAGTGTGGAGCTCAAATTTAGCTCTTTCACTCTTTGTTCACATCAGATGACAAGCTCCAAGTTGACCAGAGCCAACTTGATCATATTTTGCTAAAAAAACTTCCTCTCCAAGGCAGTCAGGATGCTGATCACCTCATCAGTTCATCCTGGTAGGCTAGAGGTGTCACAACTGCACTTCCCATTTATTCAACTGGTCTTTCCCAAACAGAAAGTTTTATTGTGCCTGGAAGTATTTTATCTCTTCTTTCTGGGGAACCTCCAAAACTCAAAGCTCTTCAGTCCTTTGAAGGCCTCTGCTTCAGTACTAGTCTTAACTACTTCGGCAAAGCTTCAGGTCATTCACATGCCATTTCCCTCCTTTAGATCTTCATTGATTGCTGAGAGCAGTCCCATTTTTTGTCCCACCTCATCTCAGCAGGAATATCCCAGGTATATGCTAGTTCAATTTCTTTGCCAACTGTCTCCTCTTTCCCCTTCAGTTTCCCTTAGCTGCCCCTTTCTCCTTGCTCCCTCGGCCGTCGTTCCATTGGGCAGGTGTTGTGGGCTGCTGCTTACCAACACCATCTTCAGACGCAGCAATTGCTCCCTCCTGTGCTTCCCATCTCTTGGTGACAAAGACGGGGCTTGCACTGGGGCCTGTCCACTCTTTCCCTACCATGCGTGGAAAGCATATATTCATGCACAATTTCATGGGAGACAAAGACAGCTCTTGGAGTCAGACTTCCCAGCAACAGGGCATGCACACGTCTGCACATTCTGCCCAACATATTTGCGTGTGTGACCAAGTAAGGGAAGAGGAAAATGGCTCTGTAGCCAAAGCGCCGGGAGTGGAAGGGCAGCTATTCTGAATCCTAAATCAAACCAATCCCAAACCAAATCTTTTCTCCTCCCAGATCATTCCCCAGTCTCTCAGAGGCTGCTTGCTTCCTACACAGGCTACATTTTTGCCCTTGCACATGCTGATGTGCTGCCCATGCAGAGGCTGAATATAGGTGAGTTGAACCCCTGCAGTCCCTAGGCAATAAGGGACACTCACCCTAGAGAACAGATACATGTTTTAAAACACAAAAATACCTAACTGCTGACTGCTGCAAACACCTTTTTATGTTACCAAATGAAAGCAGCCATGGGGGCCTTGCACAGAGGCTGCTGGCAAGGCACGAGTCCAGACAGTCACTCCACGCTTCACAATACTGTGGGGACCGCCTGCCTCAGGGACCGGGATGCAAATCATCATAGGATACAGGTCAGCCCTTGCACCAGGGCTGCTGGTGAAGAGCTGGCATGGAGTCGTTGGCTACAGACACACTTATTCACCAAAGCCAGCTCAGATTAGATGCAAATTTGAACACTGAGGTGATGTCTATACAGCTGGGCAGATATGCTCACAGCCAGCTGCACATTCTCTACTGGCCAAAAGAAACTAGGTACAGCCTATCCCATGGGTACACTCATTTAGACAGACCACTCCCACACTGGTAAGGCCACCTGGAACCCCTCTGAGTCTGTAAAGCTTCAAGGATATCCATATGAGATGAGACTAAGGCAGATAGCCCAGAGAAGGACAACCTATGGGGTGATCTGGCCTTTAAAGGCAATGGCCTAAAAGGGATGGCACAGTGTCTTAGCCCTGAGGTGCTCTACGGAATTTACAGCACACAGAAATGGGCACCAGTCCCCCTGCCTCCTTGAAAGTCTCTGTCATCACGACATGTACAATTGTGACTTCAGCAGCCTATCCCACAAAGGCAAAAGCAAAGGAAAAATAAATGACTGCCAGGATCCCCTCTCAGCCTCCACATCCAGAAGCTTCCTCATTACCCAGGTCCACCATTGCCAAGGGATTTCCTTGGGAGATAGCTGTCCATAATAGCTGAGAATATTATAGATGTTTCCTCATGCTCCAAAGGTAAATCTATCTGTTGGGACACCTTAGGAGCTGATGAAATCAGGCAGCAAGATGCCCAGCATGCCCAGATGGCTGCTTGGCAGAGATGTGGGCATCATCAGTTTGGTAGCTGGCAACCCCACTGCAACCACAAGCTGCTGATGCACTGACCCCGTGCCAGGCACACTGCTCTGCAGACACCCCCGAGGGTTCCCCATTCCCATTTTCTTTCCAGACAGTAGCCATCTTGACTCCCTTCTGCCGCAGGAGGGAGTTCCCAATATTGCAGATATGCCATCTGCTCCTCTGTCCCATTCCCCAGGCACATGCAGAAGGTAGTGGGCAGCTTACTGCCCTCTTCCATGAGGAAGCAGTGAAGAGAGCTTTGCCGTCCAACAGAGACCATCCACTCTGACCTGACAGC
>NW_020955871.1:128293-142536 GCF_003031625.1 Empidonax traillii
TTAAAAAAAAAAAAAAAAAAAAGTTAAAATCTTGAAATAATCTTTGCTAAATTCATTCTGGTCAGAAGATGAGTTGCCATAAGTTATTCAAAGGAAACATATTTGAGGAAAGGAAGCATATGCGCCCAGGAAAAAAAAAAAAAAGGCATGGATAAAATCTTCATGATCTCATTTGGACCATCTTATGTGAATTACTGCCCTGGAAAGCAGAAAGTCTTTGCTACTGAATATAGGAGGAAAACATAATTTGCAAAAAAAACCTATCAAAAGATGAGATAAAATTTCTTAAGCTAAAAGTACTCAGATGATAGAGAATTTGTATCCATTGCCTATCTTGGCAATAACTATATAGCTGACTAAAGCTTAAACAAACACTGAAGAAAACAGAATATTTCTTTAAATATTCTCTTTCATGAAAAAAAGGGGATTTGTTCCTATTTGGATCCCCAAATAAGCATTTGCCATTGCTTAGCAAACATCTTTTCTGCTGCTTTTGAACAGCTAGGCATATCCAAGGCATTTATGTCAAGTTATACTTGTCCAAGTTTGCCTCTGAAATATCTTCCCTCTCTATATGTCTCGTCAGGAGAACAGCAATTTGCTTATGTCCTCCACATTTTCTCATGGGACTAACTTACCTGCAGAGGTTAGTTTGGTTGTAGGCTCCCAGAACCTGTCCCCTGCACTGAGACACTGGTAAATGTCACAGAACATGCAAAGAAAAGCATTGTAGGCTCTAGTCCTTGGGAACATGAGGTTAAGTCCATCACCACAGCAGCCAAATCAGAGAAACAGCACAGGTCACAGCAAACAGACCCTTGATGGGCATCAGAGTCTAAGTGAGGACTGTTTAGATGGTTAAGACCAGTCATGAGATGGGATCAATATCCTGGTTTTTTTCCAAAGTGATTTAACCGAATATAAACAGGAATATCTCCTCCTCTCAGTCTCAGACATTCTACAGAAGAAAGAAGGTTGTCATTCTGTAGCTGTTGTATTTCAGTTACATATGACTCTTGATTGATCTCACAGACTGAATCATTTCTTGTGACTATAATGGACTTTATGATACAGAAATTTAAAAAAAAAAGTTAAAATTTAAAATTCCAGAAAATACTATGTTCTCATTTATTTTCAGGTTGCAAGACTGGTGAAGGAAAGATTTTCTTTTTTGTTTCCACACTGTGATGATCATTTAAAATAATCAATCCAACAAACAAGGAAACACCAAAATACCATTAAGGCCAAATTTCCCTTGCTTTGGGAGCCACCATGATATCACAGTGATTTTGCTAACTTAGCCCACTCTCTACTCCACACTCAGCATGAGCATATCAAATTTCAGACTCACCACAATTTTAAACAGCAAAAAAACCCATCTAGGCAGCATTGCCTATATCATACTGCACCATCCAAAATGAAACCTGAACTACAAATTGCTAAACTTTTCACTTTTCTGAGTTAAGATTTTCCCATTTAATCTCTTCTCTCATCACAGAGGTAATTTATGTCTTCCTGGTGTCACCTCTGCAAGACTGGAAAAGAACAAACTCCTACTGCAATCAGTTTGTGTTCTTCATACTCTGTGAAGGGAGAGTCCTGAGGGCTGCCACAAGCCGATGTGTCTGCTCACAGCAGCAGCTCTCCTGAAGTGGGCATTTCTGGCCATGCTCATATCCTTCAGGTCTTTCTGCACATTATACTTCTGTAATGATTCCCTGTCTCCCTTCAGCCACAGTCTCACACCTTATTTTCAGATGTTCACCCTTCCAAGACAAAAACCTCTGTGGAGAGACCGAACAGACAGAAACAGCTCAAGTTCCTCCACTTACCCTGCCAGGCACAACTGACCCAAACTTGGCTACTAACCTCCATCCCTCCTGGGGGATGTGACTGAAGCCAGATACCCTGCCAAGCACGTTGCCTACCTTGAACTGCACTAGCCTCTTCCTGTCTGCTTTCCTCTGCCCTTTTTCCAGTCAGAAACTGGACCCTGCCATGAGTTTTCTTAGGAGGGATTTGCTGGCAAGGCACAGCTTGCATGGATCTTTTAGGCACACAAGGCTCTCTCCTTCTTTAATCAAAAAGGTTCACAAGTCCAGTGACCTCCAGAACAGGCCAAAAAACCTATGTTTTCCTCCCTCTGGGGAGCACAGCACAGCCTGGGAGCCTGTGGGCTGATGAAACATTTTGGGCTCCAGCTTTCCAGCAATTCACTTTCATTCGGGGGTTGTGGTCATGATGAACTCTGTATTTTGCTTTCTCTTCTTGCTGTTTATGTTGAGTTTTGTGCTATCCAAAGAACCAATGACCTGATTTTTGAGAGGCAGTGACCTCTCACAGCACTTGTGTTGCCTAGCACCAAAAAAAATGTAGCCATTCAAGTCTGTGAGTTTTATTTACAAAAAGTGTATTCAATCTTAAAGTATACATAATAACTCCTTCTGGAGTTCTCTGGCATCCATGTGGCTATGAACTGCTCCTTGCACCTGGAACATGTGAAAATCTGATTTCAAAAGAAGTTACTACTCACGCATGGACTAGGTTGCTGGTAACAGATTGCCCAATGGATTGCTTCCAGTCCACACTTCAGCTAAAAATAAAAGATGTCTGGAACAAATTTTTCTTCCTCTTGATGTAGATTATTAAGTAGATGTGCTGAGGAATTATGCCTGTCTCTACAGGACCCACCTGAGCCCAGGTGGAGCATATTTTAAGTCCTGAGAATGACACCAAAGTTTTAAATAGTGTATTATTCTTTAATTTGTTGTAGGACTTCTGAAGGCCACCTAACTACATCACTCCCTCCTGTTCTAGGACACCTCTCTCCAGGTGAGAGAGGCTCAGAGCCTTTGGGTGTTAAGTAGAGAGATAATCAATGTAGAATTAGAAGAGACAGGAAACTTCTGAGTGTGAAGTTTACTTATCCTTATCAAAAAAAGCCTTACATAAACCAGACCTTTCCCCAGAGCTGTGTCTCAATTCATAGTAAGCCCTTAAGAAAGGATATGTGCAGCTAATGGAAAACAAATGTCTGTTTTGGCAGGGCCTGCAGCTAATGTCAGTTATTTTCCCCCCTTTGCTAAAGAACTAAAAAAATTGTCAAAATGAAACAGGCTGACTGAAATGTTCTGGTTTTCTCTTAACCATTTGAGTGCTTCTCTGATACACAACATATGTGACAGAACTTATCTTTGTGGTTCATGAAGAGGAAAAAAGATGCTGAAGGAATCATGTTCATTTTCATTAAAACATATAATGTCCTTGGGAAGGAAGTTCAAAGTTGAAAACACAGATATGCTTCATGGCTTGATAGATCTCAGTAAGGACTGTTTTAATTAGAGTGTAACTTCTAGACTTTGTTTTGCTGGAGTCTGGCCAAAAACAGAACAAGAGCACCAAGCAATCTTTAAACTGTTTTCTAAAGAGAACAAAAGCCTAGAGAGGGCAGAATTATTAGCTGTGGCCTAATACCTCAAAGCACATTAATATAAAGTATAGTAATTGTTCATTTCTCAGGAAAGAACATTACTGTCAACACAAGCATAGAAAGCACCAGAAAATAATTCATCATCAGGATTATGGTCACTAACTCCTATAAACCATACCAAACCACAACCCAGAACACAATTAAGAGTCTGACTTTAGCTCAGTAATGACATGAATTCCAGGTCACTGAACAGCCTATAGAATGTTGGCTCATACCATAGTTGAGAAATCAGTAGTATGGAAATACCAGGGCTGGTAGGAGATTCCATGAATTTCACCTTCCTTAGGCCTGAAGGGTCTGATTCCCCAAAGCCTTGGATCACCTGGGACAGCAGACCCCAAAGGCTGCAAAGGTGTACAGAAGAATTGCTCCACTATCATGCTCCCTTTCTTTGGGCAACTGCTTGAAGCATGATCACAGGGAGACCAGACCAGCCTTGGTTTCACCCAGTGTGGTGATTGTGGTCTTCAGCTTTTCCCCAAATAACTGAGGGGGCTCATGTAATCATAAAAAGCCTCAATGATGTAATGGATAGATGCCGCTGAGTAAGTCCATGCTCTCGTGTCTTTGTGTCATGACTGTGTCTTGTGATGGTGTTGAAGGCAGTTATAGCCTCTTGTCATTTAGACAGAAAGTGCTGTTTCTGGAAACAAGTATTCAATAGAGGTTGCCTGAAGTCTGAGCAAGTATTTTCCTGTCCACGTAACGACACAGGAGATGCTAGTCCAAAATCTGAAACATGTGGATGTAGGGTTTTGGCGTTACCAAGGTGTTAACATCAGGAAAAGAAGCATGGAGAAAGGGTACAACCACAATCATAGAATCGTAGGACTGTAGAATGGCTTGTGTTGAAATGGACTTTAAAGACCATTTAGTTCCAACATCCCTGTATTGATGATACTGGGGGTTGACCTGACCCAGTTGAGCACCTTGCACTTGGTCTTGTCAGATTTCATAAGATTGGCATGGGCCCATTTCTATAGCTTGGTCAGGGTAATGCAGGCACAGCCACAGAACCACTGGCTTGTGACACTGGGAGAAAGTCACCAGAGATTCTTCTTGGGTAGGTGCTGGGAAATGTGGTTTGTTACTGTAAGAAAAGAAATAGTCATCTGGTTTTTGACTACTTTCATGTTAAACTGATGAGCCTTGTTGGCACTTTAAACATAAGGGGATTTCACCTGAGAAAGCAGTAAGGCAAGTAAGCATTGTAGCTTTCCACATCCTGTTTCCAAGAAACAGAAGAAGCCAGGAGCTTTAAAGTTGATATGGAACTTGCTAACATGAATCTTGCTGGAGTGACTGGTACCTCAGGCAGCCATTCCTCTACCTTCAATACATGGTGTGATCCTCTGCAAAATAATAGCTCAGAGCCAAAAATGGCCAAATGACTCCTCTTGAAATCTCTCTGTCTGCTCAGACTCTGTCTCTTTGCTCTGACCGTTCATTTTTGTCCTTCAATCCAAATGCCTTTGTGAATCAGACTTTCTTGACTACTGACTGAGGCTTTGTTTACTTTTTACTGCAAAGTCCAACACCCTGGTCTTCAAGCTTAATGGCCACCACCTCCTTGCTCTGCCCCTGAGCTCATGTCTCTCCTGGTCTCCCTGCTTCTATTTTCATTACAAATTCAACCTCAGCCTGCCTATCTGCTGGGCTTCCCTGCTCATATGCCAGAGAAGAGCTGCCAATAAATAATGGAGGTAAGAGGCATCAGATCCACAAACAAACTAAAGACCTCAGTCAAAGGCCACCACCTGGGTAACGAATCAGGCCACCAGAAAACTTTGCTACAACAGGAATTTCGCAACCTTTTTGTAACCTGTAGAGATTCAGGAAGCAGAGTTTAGATCGTCTCAGCTCAAATAAGGAAAACATCTGCTAGTTTAAGAGGACTGTTTGCTAAGAGGCTTATTTCTCTCAGTTAGTTGTCCAGCCACATAAATTGTTGGGAAGATTACCAGAAAGGTGTTTCCATCTTGAAGGTGTTAACAATAGCAGATATCAAACAATAAATATTCCAGGCTAGGAGGTCTCTGCATTTAAATTCAGTTTGGCTCGGTATAGTGTGGGGTGGATCTTCAATGCCTTCAACACAGCTTGAAGATAGGTTAGGTTTAGGAACAGTCCTTATCTCAGATATTATCAATCATAGAGCACCAGTCCAGAAAAGGCTGATGCAGAGAGAAGAGGCTCAATAAACAACCATTTGGTAAGTGCAAAGGGCACAATCATCTTACAAGCCATTAAAGACTCTTCCAAGAGCCTTTTGTCATCCTGCATCAAAGAACAAAGGTGACAGAGACCATCTAGGGGCTGGCCACAGAAAAATAAGCAAAGTCTCTGTGAAGGAATTGTATCCTGTTCGACACACAGATGCTACCCTTGGGTACAGGAGTGGACTCACTTATTTTTCCTTGCTGGATTTTAAAAGAAAGCAATGACAAATGAACCCAGGAGATAGGGGAAAGCCTATAGCACAGGGTCTGAGTCAATAGAAAAGACTGTGGTTGCAACAACCTGTAGAACACAAAGATCATCTTAGAATAGGTGAGAGACCTCTCTGACCATCTTTGCTGCATCTAAATTGCAACGTGTTATGTGATTTAAAAAAAAAAAAAAAAAAAAAAAAAAAAAAAAAAAAAAAAAAAAAAAAAAAAAAAAAAAAAAAAAAAAAAAAAAAAAAAAAAAAAAAAAAAAAAAAAAAAAAAAAGCAAACAAACAGAGAAGCATAATAAGCAAGGATGGAATTTCCATCAACAAAAGCAAAATAAGATTGTGCAAAACCAGATGTGCAGGCTTTTGTAGTGCTCTGCCATGACAAGAAATAAGTTTGTGGCTTTTACAGGATCCTAGAAAAACTTAGTGGAAATGGGAGAGCATTTCTTTGGTCACCTGAATGCAATGAAACTTTTCTGGAATTTTAAAAATCCCTCATGGCCCCTCCTGTTTTCCTTTTCTTGTATCTCAAAACTGCATGCAGTTTTGGGGCCACATTATGACACTAACCTAAGTCACAATTTTTTATCAATTTTATCAATTATGACACTAATCCAAAAACACAAAAAAGACCCCACAAAAAAAAAACCAGGAAAGAATGGTGTTTCTGGTACAATAAAAATCTAAGACCTCACATATAAATAACTCTGTTACTCATGAGAAGTATCTGAATATAGATTACCTAGACACAGATTTCTTACTGCAGTCCTATGCTCAGGACAGAGTTTCTTTCCCTGCTGGATTCTATATCTTCAGGGGTACTAAGGGACAATTTGCAACCTTGTCTGGAAAAGCTGAAGCACTTCAGTTTTAGAGCCACATAAAGATTTTGGTATAAGCAGAAGCAGACAGATAGCACTGTTAAGAGCTAAAGGTGTTTTTGTAGGAAGAAAGGAACCAGTAGATTTCTCAAAGGAGCAAGTGGACTTGAGAAGAAATGGTCCCTCCTTCCTCTGATGTTATTTGTAGAACTAAAAATTACTCCTGGCAATTGCTCCTCTGGTGTTTTCTAGAAATCATGGGCTTCTTAATTAAAAAAAAAAACAAACAGAGAAATTGGGAAATAGAGACCCTGAAAGCCACTGAAACTCCCAGGAATTAATGCTGTACCTATCCCAGGGTCTTCCATGCATTCTCCCTTGGACTGTGCATATGCTTTGCATTAAAGAGTGTTGTAGAACTTAGCAATTCAGAAAACTTTATGATTTCTTTTTCCTTTAATCATTTTGCCTCGGAAACCTGACAATTTATCCATAATCCAGTGGGAAGAAATTGGAATTCAAATTGGAGTTTTAACTTCCTGCAATAGCGTTTTTCAGGGATTTAGCTCTTCAACCCACATCTCATGCAGCTGACCTGCAAAGGATTTGCAAAGTGGTAACATCAAGACCTCTTCTGGCTCAGCGAGGACCAACGTCTGATCACCTCAATGGTTTGATTTTCCTGGAAACTGCTGGAGCTTCTTAGGAAACAACAAGATTCTTAGGAGCTTATGCTCTCCACTCACCATCTGCCTGAGCTTCTGTGAGTCTTCCTGAAGTACCTGGCAAGTTAGTGCTTCCAGAAGATGTTCTGCAGAGTTCAAGGCTGGAAGCAGTGTAACCCCACCATGAGGTAGGTAGTAGTGTGGGCACAACTTAAAACTGAACCCAACCCTGACTGACAGAACTGCTAAGAGCAGTGCCCTCAGTAGCACTTCTGGCTACATCAGACTACCTCTTCTGTTGACAACAGCCAAGTTTTTCAGTGGCAAACACTGGTTGGGGGGGGGGGGGGGGGTACAGATCTTTTGCTCAGAGAAGAAAAATAATGGGAAGGAATAGGTTAGTAAACGTTTTGACTAAGCTAGGAACTCTATTCTTGTCAAAGATAAGACATGGGAACTTTTTCTAGGGGAAAAGCAGATGACAAAAAACCTGCATACCTCTTCACTCTTATAATCTGGAAAGTCTTATGGAAAAGACAAAAATTTTTTTTCATGTTGCTGAAGCGAAAAAGTCTTTGTTCTTTTACTCCCCTGTCAAAGATAGGACAGAACATGTCAAAAGATCTTTCTGTGTTGTCTTCTATTTTACCACGTCTTTCCCTTCCTTTCTGTCTGTGGCCATGTGGAATCCTGCTAATCCAGCTTTTTGCACGGAGGTTAAGAGACCATTCATAATGGTGTACTTAGAGCAGATCTCTTGCTCTTTCAAAATTTTTCCAGCAGACCATTCACTATAGTCCTCTGAAGATGTATGAAGTAATCTCTCCATGTTAGTATTGCATTATTTATGCTTCAATCCAGCTATCTCCTTGTTTCCTGTGGACAAAATGTTGATTTATTCATGATGTCAGACACCCTCCACTGACTGTGTTTCCACTAAGAAACTGAAAGGGAGATTTAGCTGCCTACTCCCCAGATGTGCAGTGGCTCCAGCTCTATGGCATCTGTATAAACATCAGCAATAAACTTCTGACTGAGGGATTAAATATGGAGAGTTTTTCTTCTACCCCATATTCAGGTTCCTTGCATCAAAATCTTTTAGAGGCATCACTGGCCTCATTTTTTGTTGTGAAAGCATTTTTCGTACTATTCATCAAGGAAATAAGTCCCCAGGAACCCATCCAGTACTGGGAGACATCAAACCATAGGACAACCCCAGCGTTAAGGCTTTGATGTTCCCATCAGGGAATATGCCAAGGAAGAGCACAGCTCTGAGCGGCTCAGGTGTTAAACAGGGCTGCCAAGGTCTTGTTGAGCTGTGGAGGTATTGCTGCTACAACATAAATGAGGACTTTACAAGAGGCATTATCCTAGGTTATTTAATAATGGCAAGTTAAGCGTGCTATTTAACTAACAGGGATTACTTATCTGTAGGAAAAAAATTTTAAAAAAGAAGTATCACCAACTTGCTGATTATCAACATAATGATTAATTCCCTGAAATCAGTGATCTGTTTGAGTATTTTATAGGAGTCAAAGCAATGCTTCTGTTTACCAATATACTACAGAAATGGCCTAAAGGAAGGGCACCAGTGGAGCGTAGCTGCCTTCAGTGAGAAGGAAGCGCATAGTCTGGAAAGCCCCTTTTCACATGAAACAGGTTCAGTTCACTGCCCCAAAGACATTTTTTTGTTCTGCTCACTCACCTTGTACAAAACACACCATTGTACTTGGGCTCACAACCTGCTGATGGGTAGAAGAGAGTCTGTCAGAACAAAAGTGATCAGCACTTGTATGTGTCTGCCAGCAGGGCTGGATGAGGGCAGATCAGCCTGGTTCACACTGATACCATCCTCTTCTTAATTGTGGCTTACTGCAGTAATAGATTTTGACCTGCAGGACTCTGACAAGGAAAGGCCCTCTGTTATCTCCCACATCATCCACTTTTGACTAGGTTTACAACTGCAGGCAAAGGGGGCCTTGGCTGGGGGCTGCACTGGTTTTCCTGATGCTTGAGTGCTTGACTTCTCAAACATGGCAACGTTTTAAATATATTTTAATATAAGAGCTGGAGCAGTTTCTCATTAAAATCCACTGATATTGCCCCTTTTCAATGATGAATTTAATTCTTGAATTATTAATACCCACCAACGAAACGCAGAACATTGGTGTTACTTCCCCAAGTTAGTAATGCTGCTTGAAGAAGAAAGCAGTAGGCTAACAGACAACAGACAGATGAAGGGCTATAGGCACAGTTTGTGTGGCTGTTTGTTCAGTTCAGCAACAGCTGATTTCAATCACTTCTAAACAAACTTCTGAAGTATTTTGTACAAACAGCTAATGTCTCTATAAATATCTTCTGTTAAACTATGGACAAATTAATTTCCAGATTGAAAAGCTAACCAGGGTTTGTTGAGGGGGCTGTTCCTGTCATCTGCCTATGACAAATAATTATCAAAATGTTGCTTTGGAGCTCACCCAGCTGAATCCTGCCATGTGTTCTTTGTAGCTATAGAATACAGAACCACAGTGTTCTATATAGATTTGTAGCTCTGGAAAACTCTTGCAGCTTTACAATTAAACTGTCTGCTTTGTCAGGGGTTACTTTCTGGGTCTTGAAACCAAGAGTGCCCCAAACTTCAAGTTAAGAAGAGGGGAGTCTTTTGACCTTACTTCCCTCAGAGTGGAGCCCAAGATCTCATGCACTGCATATCTGCTTGGATCAGAACACGTCCTCGGCCAGTGGACTGTCCTACCATCTTCATTCCATCAAAACCCATCAGAAATTACACAAGATAATACCCTTCTGAGTTTATCTCAGCTTTGTGGGACAGCCCAGAATGTTCCTGGGCTAAAGCACGGGCTTCTGGGAGCACTGGACATGCTCGTCCCTCAGATGCTTTCTACCTGTCTGTGTGCCCATCCCATGTGTCACCCCAGCACCAGCTGAGCTGTGGGCAGCAGTTTCCCCTTGAAGCACACAACCCAAGGAAGATGGGGAGTCAGGACTTGGGTGGCTGATTCAGGGCAAGGCTCAGAGCCCAGCTCAGCAGCAAACAGCCATGGTCAGGCGTCTGTCACCTTTCACAGCCTGAAACCTGATGCTTCTATTATCCCCACAGGAAGATTACCACTGGGAAAGGGAAAGTGATGTAACACAGGCAACATCCTCCTGCAAGCCCTTCACATTTTGTCCTGGACTTCTCTCTCCTCCTGTGGCAACAGACATAACAGCATAGGTTGGGCTTTCTGACTCAAACACCTATTTCTTGACAGGCTTCGTTGCAAGCAGGAACTTTGAACTTATTTTTGTAAAAGCTGATGTGGCTGTGAGTGTCATGATATGTTATATTTGAATGAAAGCTATGTCTTCCTTTGGTAAACAAAAACCCCCTTAAAAATCCTGATGGGAACTGCTGCAAGGAAGCTGGTGCATCACACATATCAGCCAAGGTGGAGAGAGCCTGCAAAACTCCAGATCCAAATAAATGTCTCCTTTCAAATTTTCCACTAGGAACTGCGGGTTGCCATAGAACACGGCTCCTGACAAAGGAATTCGTCCTTTAAAGAAACCCAAACCACTAATGGGGCTAAGGCATGAGACGAAATGAAAGCATTTATATTTCTGTCTATCATAAATTCAAAATACACGGTGTTTTGAAAGTGCCATATCAAAATGTAAAGGAATTGTTGAACCTTGATTTATGCTACAGCTTTGGAACATCTGCCTGTCAATGACTGTATCATTATAAGCAGATGCTCTCTTCAAAGACTTAGGCAATGTAGGGGGAGGAGATATTTCTTTTTCTCCCTCTCCTTTGTGTTTGTGTATGTACACCCATATACAGCAATCCAGAGAAATTGCACTTGAAGAAAAAATATGGAACTATGCCACAGCAACCTAGCATAATAAATATATATATATGTCTACAGCCATCCATTACACATGAGCACTATGACATAGTTTCATAACTTTATCACCATGCAATTCTCCTTGATTATACTGACAGTCCTAATAAGTTCCAAAGAGTTTGGCCTCTGTTATATCCTGCAGCTGAAAAATTTTGGCAAGCAATAACTGAGCAGTAAGCTTCAATTTTTTCCTATATATACCTTAGTTAAAGAAAAAAAAAAAAAGAAAAGAAAACATTGGCATAATATCTAGATATAAAAAAAAATGCATAGCAGCAGTGAAAGCTACATTTTTCTGGTAATCAGAGAGAGTAGCAAAAATACAGTCTGTGTATTTATCATCTTCTGTTTTCTTCTGTAAGACAAACCTCCTAGTAAAATAATAAATAAAATATATACCTGAACTTCCTTCTTTTCAATCAGAAAATTATTGTAGACTTGAAAGCTGCTGTGCACTGCTAAAAACTAGAATTTGCTCATATTACCATAATCACAGAGTTATCTGAGGAATGCAGTGACTACCAAGCAGCAAGGAACACATCTGGAGTATGTCTACATAAAGGGTCCAAAAAACACATACCTTGACGCTCTGTGTCCAGAAGAAAACCTTAATTATTTTTCACTAACTAACCTTTTATGAAAGGTACAGTTAAATGCTTCACGTATGAGGTCCTCCCCAGGCTGTGATTTGTGGGTGACACCTAGCACCCAGGTGGTATTTACATCACCACAAGTAATTAGGGGCCCTGATAAAGACTGCTGGCACCACATGCAAGAAAACTGAGTTTGGAGTTTAGTATTGTGACTCAGATTTGGTACAGTGGGAAAAGTAGAAGACTATTTACACAAGAAGGGAAAAAATCTACCCAGACAGGACCTCAAAATCACCTACAAATGAGACAAAGAAATAATTGCTATTGCTGGCAAGGGGCAAACTGACTCGCACTTCATTCGTGTGGCTGCACCCTCTTCTGCAGGATCAGGGTTTCCCGTGAGAAGTAACTGAGTAAAGGAATGGCTAAATACAGGTCAGGAGGTTCTGGTTTTATCAATTTGGTATGGTGAATTATTATGCCTCTCTCCTTCATTAATGAACCTGCTCTCTCCGAATGACGTAGATATGCTTTTTTCAACACAACCTGATTTAGTATTATTACTGTTTTTCACTATGCTGCCATTAGACAAGGCATTTGGTTTTAAAAAAAAAAGCCACTTCCTCAGTTGTACAGAGAACTTGAATACTCATCATTAACACAAGTGCACAGGCAAAATTATTTATCATTGAAAGGTAATTTAAAGATTACCTCGATTGCTTTCTGTATAAAAGTACATGAAATGTGCCTTTTTATTTCCTCTCATAGAAAGGAAGGGCACGGGTCAGTGGGGTCTTCTGTGAAGCCAGGTGCATATGCATGTGTAATATTCTCCTCTGCACCCATTTTTATGAATATCCTACCCAGCCAACATTTTGCAAATGAAATCCTTAATATATTGAGTGTCACTCTTTCAACATTCCTGGAAAATGGCTTTTCTCTTCATATAGGCTTTTCATCTATAGGCTTTTTACACTCCATGAGCCTGCATGACACAAAATTCGGTGTACACATGTAAAAATCTCTTCTGCTCTCTGAACTGTCCTAGTTTCTTGAGCAATGGGAAGGCAGCAGAAGCCAGGTTGCAAATCAGTCCCTGTTGAGACTCTTCAAATATTGACCAAATTTATGCATAACCGAGCACTACAATTTTAATAATCATTTCCTAGAAAATAATTTCCATTTTATTCCAGTCCACTGCAACAGGCACCATTAAACCCCCTGAAAATCTATGCAGTAAAACAGTAACATTATTGCTTCTGTCTGAGTCATTTTTCCTGTCCACAGTGAAAAGTAGTCTTGCTAAAACACCATCCAAAAGGTTCCAGTTACTTCATCTTCTACACAGGAAAGTTAAAAACCACCTACCAAATTCTGATGTTTTTCAGCCAGCTATTACTATCCCTTTGTCTGTTTATAACACCAACATAAAGAAATAGAAATTCCTGTTTCCGAGACTTACCATGACACCTATAAAACTGGACAGGCTGAAAGATTAAAATGAAACCCTAAAAAAAAAAAAAAAGATGCAGTATAAATGGTCTGTCCAAAAATACTTTAAAGGTGGTTTCATAAAATGTCAACACATCCACATTTTTAAAATATGATGAAAAGGTAAGTATCTAAAAGAATTTGATTTATACTGCATAATATTATTCTGATGCCAAAAATGGATATTACTCATAAAAACAAGAATAAAAGGCACTTCCATACTTTTAAAGTAGTGTTTTATCTGTAGTCATCCATCCTTCCAAAAGCAAGTTATACTGTAACACATTGTGCTGAGAGACATTAAACCTGGAAAACCTATCAAATGGCTATAAGGCATTTTTTAAAAAAATCAGATTATGCTCCACAGAGAGCAATGAAAAATAATGACTTCAAATCGAATACCTGGCCCATGCAGTTAATGGTATTTGTCTGTGTGCTGCTTTTGTACAAAGTAAAGAGCACAAACAAAAAGAATAAAACAAACAACAACAACAACACAAAAATAACTCCCCCAAAAATTCTCAATTGAACAGATTGTGAAGCAAAATTGCAGATCTGAACACCCTGAGAGTCTGCAAAAAGCAACCAGTCTAAACAACACCGATCAAGTAAAATTTCACTTTTCACTCAGTGCAAGTCACTAGAAAAAAAAAAAAAAAAACACAAGAAATCAAAATGAAGTTTATATCAGTTTTACATCCATCCCAAACACTCTGTGGCTATGAAACATGACCATGTAGGAGATGGTGCAACTCCATGTCTTGCTCTTGTTACTGCTTTCCATGGGAGATATTCTCCTGCACCCTGTGCCCCAACAGCTCAATTTGATGTGT
>NW_020955871.1:142557-145259 GCF_003031625.1 Empidonax traillii
AAAAAAAGAAAAGAAAACATTGGCATAATATCTAGATATAAAAAAAATTGCATAGCAGCAGTGAAAGCTACATTTTGCTGGTAATCAGAGAGAGGTAGCAAAAATACAGTCTTTGTATTTATCACCTTCTGTTTTCTTCTGTAAGACAAACCTCCTAGTAAAATAATAAATAAAATATATACCTGAACTTCCTTCTTTTCAATCAGAAAATTATTGTAGACTTGAAAGCTGCTGTGCACTGCTAAAAACTAGAATTTGCTCATATTACCATAATCACAGAGTTATCTGAGGAATGCAGTGACTACCAAGCAGCAAGGAACACATGTGGAGTATGTCTACATAAAGGGTCCAAAAAACACATACCTTGACGCTCTGTGTCCAGAAGAAAACCTTAATTATTTTTCACTAACTAACCTTTTATGAAAGGCACAGTTAAATGCTTCACGTATGAGGTCCTCCCCAGGCTGTGATTTGTGGGTGACACCTAGCACCCAGGTGGTATTTACATCATCACAAGTAATTAGGGGCCCTGATAAAGACTGCTGGCACCACATGCAAGAAAACTGAGTTTGGAGTTTAGTATTGTGACTCAGATTTGGTACAGTGGGAAAAGTAGAAGACTATTTACACAAGAAGGGAAAAAAACTACCCAGACAGGACCTCAAAATCACCTACAAATGAGACAAAGAAATAATTGCTATTGCTGGCAAGGGGCAAACTGACTTGCACTTCATTCGTGTGGCTGCACCCTCTTCTGCAGGATCAGGGTTTCCCGTGAGAAGTAACTGAGTAAAGGAATGGCTAAATACAGGTCAGGAGGTTCTGGTTTTATCAATTTGGTATGGTGAATTATTATGCCTCTCTCCTTCATTAATGAACCTG
The DNA here is from genome assembly GCF_003031625.1 of Empidonax traillii. NCBI lineage: Eukaryota > Metazoa > Chordata > Aves > Passeriformes > Tyrannidae > Empidonax > Empidonax traillii. The sequence continues at coordinate 143,440 of NW_020955871.1, forward strand.
CTCTCTCCGAATGACGTAGATATGCTTTTTTCAACATAACCTGATTTAGTATTATTGCTGTTTTTCACTATGCTGCCATTAGACAAGGCATTTGGTTTTAAAAAAAAAGCCACTTCCTCAGTTGTACAGAGAACTTGAATACTCATCATTAACACAAGTGCACAGGCAAAATTATTTATCATTGAAAGGTAATTTAAAGATTGACTCGATTGCTTTCTGTATAAAAGTACATAAAATGTGCCTTTTTATTTCCTCTCATAGAAAGGAAGGCACGGGTCAGTGGGGTCTTCTGTGAAGCCAGGTGCATATGCATGTGTAATATTCTCCTCTGCACCCATTTTTATGAATATCCCACCCAGCCAACATTTTGCAAATGAAATCCTTAATATATTGAGTGTCACTCTTTCAACATTCCTGGAAAATGGCTTTTCTCTTCATATAGGCTTTTCATTTATAGGCTTTTTACACTCCATGAGCCTGCATGATACAAAATTTGGTGTACAGATGTAAAAATCTCTTCTGCTCTCTGAACTGTCCTAGTTTCTTGAGCAATGGGAAGGCAGCAGAACCCAGGCTGCAAATCAGTCCCTGTTGAGACTCTTCAAATATTGACCAAATTTATTGACCATAACGAGCACTACAATTTTAATAATCATTTCGTAGAAAATAATTTCCATTTTATTCCAGTCCACTGCAACAGGCACCATTAAACCCCCTGAAAATCTATGCAATAAAACAGTAACATTATTGCTTCTGTCTGAGTCATTTTTCCTGTCCACAGTGAAAAGTAGTCTTGCTAAAAAGCCATCCAAAAGGTTCCAGTTACTTCATCTTCTACACAGGAAAGTTAAAAACCACCTACCAAATTCTGATGTTTTTCAGCCAGCTATTACTATCCCTTTGTCTGTTTATAACACCAACATAAAGAAATAGAAATTCCTGTTTCCGAGACTTACCATGACACCTATAAAACTGGACAGGCTGAAAGATTAAAATGAAACCCTAAAAAAAAAAAAAGATGCAGTATAAATGGTCTGTCCAAAAATACTTTAAAGGTGGTTTCATAAAATGTCAACACATCCACATTTTTAAAATATGATGAAAAGATAAGTATTTAAAAGAATTTGATTTATACTGCATAATATTATTCTGATGCCAAAAATGGATATTACTCATAAAAACAAGAATAAAAGGCACTTCCATACTTTTAAAGTAGTGTTTTATCTGTAGTCATCCATCCTTCCAAAAGCAAGTTATACTGTAACACATTGTGCTGAGAGACATTAAACCTGGAAAACCTATCAAATGGCTATAAGGTATTTTTTAAAAAAATCAGTGATTATGCTCCACAGAGAGCAATGAAAAATAATGACTTCAAATCAAATACCTGGCCCATGCAGTTAATGGTATTTGTCTGTGTGCTGCTTTTGTACAAAGTAAAGAGCACAAACAAAAAGAATAAAACAAACAACAACAACAACACAAAATAACTCCCCCAAAAATTCTCAATTGAACAGATTGTGAAGCAAAATTGCAGATCTGAACACCCTGAGAGTCTGCAAAAAGCAACCAGTCTAAACAACACCGATCAAGTAAAATTTCCACTTTTCACTCAGTGCAAGTCACTAGAAAAAAAAAAAAAAAAAAACACAAGAAATCAAAATGAAGTTTATATCAGTTTTACATCCATCCCAAACACTCTGTGGCTATGAAACATGACCATGTAGGAGATGGTGCAACTCCATGTCTTGCTCTTGTTACTGCTTTCCATGGGAGATATTCTCCTGCACCCTGTGCCCCAACAGCTCAATTTGATGTGT